>NC_136510.1:108286946-108311946 GCF_053919585.1 Euprymna scolopes | reverse complement strand
TGCTTTTGAACGGGCTTGCCTAAATCCATATTGTTGGTCAGTCAGAAGTTTAGCATCTGTAAGGTGATTGACTTGGTTAATTATGGTCTCAAATATTTTGGCGAAGAGTGAGAGGAGGCTAATGGGGCGATAATTTACTGGGTCGGTTCTTTCGCCAGAATTCTTGAAAACTGGTACTACAGAAGCAGTTTTCCAGCAGTCAGGAAAGCAAGATTCATTAAGGCATTTGTTATAAAGTTTGGAGAGAACTGGAGCTACTTCGGTGGAGCACTTTTTTAATAGCACAGCCGGGATGAGATCAGGTCCACATGCTTTTGCAGTGTCAAGATTTCTTATGATAGCATGCACCTGCGAAGGGGTGATTTTCAGATTGTTTGTGTGGCGTCTGTCTGCAAAGGAATGTCAGGGAGAGGGTGGTTGGCAGGGTCCAGTGTGGAGTTGGAGGCAAACCGACTGGCAAGCATGTTCCCCTTCTCAGTTACAGAGCAAACAACCTCTTGATTGTTGGATAGTGGAGGGATTGTTGATTGCCCATTATTTACTACACTGTTGTAGATTTTCCAGAAGTCGCGGGTCCCTAATTTCAGTGCTTCGATACGTTTTTTGATGATTTCAGTAAATTCTCTCTTAGCTGTCACTATTTCTTTCTTACAGTTACTTCTGGCTTCTATACACTTCTGCCTGTTTGAACTGGACTTATGTCGGTTAAATCTGCGGTATGCATGCTGCCTTTGCGCGATGGCGGCTACACAAATAGAGGTAAACCATTGGGGAGAGTGGGATTTGCTATAAAATTTCCACGTGGGAACATGTGCTTCAATTGCAGTTTTGAACCATTTAGTGGTCTCGTTTGCGAACTGTTCAGCAGGAAGTGAAAAGATATTTTGCCAAGTTGATCCAAAATGCAAAATTGTTCTTTAGAGAGAAAGGATTCCAAAATAAGTCCAGCCTGACGATGCATATAATCCGATTGGAAAGTCTACAAAACAGATGAAATAATGAAAATTGTGTTTTTTTTTTTTACCGGGCAGTTCAGTAACCCAAAGCGAAGCCTGTCCCCCGTCAAATGGGACATAATAGTAAAAAGAGAGCAAACCAGTATGAGAACCTTCGTCATCGGCTTATCGGCTTAATTAGAAAATTAAGAAGAATATATATATATATATATATATATATATATATATATATATATATATATATATATATATACACGACAGTGTTAAACTCCCCAAATGCTTGGCTTTATACAAAGATTTTTTTAAATTTCAAATTTGAATGATTAAAATAGACTTCTTCAAACATATCAATCCTAAAACTAAAGAATATTTTAACATGTATTTTGTGTCATTAAAATACACGGAAAACTACTTTTTAATAAATTCGTAATGTATTCTTTTAATCTATATAAATAAAACAGTACATGTTTGTATAAGTGTGTCTATATGAAATGAAGATGAATAATACGTACAGAAATATTTCAGCAAGTTTAAATGCAAAATGTTAATTTCAACTTGTCACCAAAGTCATTAATTTTAATCTTTTGATCACTATTATATATTAGGTACAATATAATATTCAATGGAGAATTAACTCTGTAATAATAAATACGAAATATGCATGAATTAAAATATCTTTAACCGTATTTTACGAATGGACAAGACCGTCCCTCCATTTTGTAAATAAATTTTCTATGTTTATGCTCGTTTCGCATATGTTTCTGAAATCGGCGGAAGTGCATCGCCGTTACTCAGCGGGGAGGACCGAAAATAGACTCGAGTTTCAGGAAAATGGAATCGAAATTGAAGGAGGAGATGCGATTGCAATCGTCGTTGAAGACAGTTCAATTATTCCCCACTGAAATGGGCCACTGTGATGGAAGAGAGACACGTTTTAGTGACGTTTTTATCGTGTAAAAGGTCGTGTTTGGGGAAGCAGGCAATATGTTGGCCGTTTCGTTGATTCCCCGTTCCGTGATCATTTACAGCTTCCGTTTTGATGGTGGAATTGGCAATGGAACAAGATGTAGTTCCGCCCCAAAGCCGGCGCACGATTTCTATTGCCCATTCTTTTAACGGCTTAAATTTATACTCGCCCCCCACCCATCTCTCTCTTTATTTTCTTACTGCCAAATTCAACCTTTGGCACACACACACACAGACACACACACACACACACACACACACACACACACACATATATATGTATATATATATATGTGTGTGTGTGTGTGTGTGAATATATATATATATATATATATATATATATATATATATATGTATGTTATTATTCAATTTTCACCCCAAACAAGGAACAGTGCCACTTTGAAGCAGGGAGCTACTATCAGGGACTTAATTTGCAGGGACATTATGAAGGGAGATGAGCAGAAAGATGCTTGTTCACATTACACTTTAACTTCTGCAGATCAGTACAGTTGGGAAAGCAGAATCCCGGAAGGGAGTTCCATAGACCAGCAGTTCTGGGGAAGAAACTATTAGAGTAAAAGGCTTTTTTGCACATGGGAATCTCTACTGTAAAGGGATGAGACTTACTAGCTTGTCGAGTTTGTCGGGGGTAGTTACGTCGGGGAGGTACAAGTGTTTGCAGTTCGTCAGAGCATTCACCATTAAAGTATTTGTAGAACAGGCAGAGGGATGCAACATCTCGTCGATGGGACAGAGGCTGAAGCCTAGATGACAGTTCAGGACCTGTCCAGGAGCGAGAGACAAGCAGCAGATTCACCAGCCCAGATGTGACAACAGTACTCCATACATGGGCGAATGGTGGCCTTATAGAGGTACAGGATACTTTCAAGCGTAGGTAGTTTTCTAGCACGGTAGAGGGAGCCATCCTTCCTTGCAGCAGCCTTGGCAATGCTCTCAATGTATCTATTCCAGTTTATATTCCCTGTAAACGTTAGGCCGAGGAGTTTAAAAAAGTACTTACAGGCAATGTGTTCTTGGCCATTCCTACCGGTGGTAGAGAAGGTTTCTTGTAGTTATTGAAGGAAACAAGCTTAGTCTTAGCAGGATTGAATGTGACCATCCATTTTTGTCCCCATTCCACTACAGATTGGAGGTCATCCTCCAGTGGTTCAGCCATTTCCTTGGATATGTGTTTATTTGTTTTCCCCTCATATCTGTTATAGAGAGTGGTGTCATCGGCAAATATACCCATCTCCGAAACAATTTTATCAGGGAGGTCATTTATGAATATCAGGAATAATAGAGGTCCAAGGATAGACCCCTGAGGCACTCCCGCATTTATGTCACATTGTTTAGATGTACGACCGTCGAGGACAACTTAGATTTTTCTCTTACTTAAGAAGGATTTAATTACATTATGAATTCTTCCAGTGATTCCATATGATCTAATTTTCCTTAGAAGGCGATCGTGCCATACCTTCTCAAACGCCTTAGATATATCGAGGGCTACCGCTCTACCCTCCCCTGTTTTGTCCAATGAACGGTATATACGTTCAGAAACTACAGTTAAGATATCTGCTGTTGAAGGGCTTGCCTGAATCCATATTGTTTGTCAGTCAGGGGTTTAGCAGCTGTTAGGTGCTGGACTAGGGCTTGATTAACTAAGGACTCAAATATTTTGGCGAAAAGCGGGAGGAGGCTAATGGGGCGATAATTTAGTGGGTCAGTTCTTTATATTTTTATTGTAGATATTATAATTATATTTTATTATAGATAATATAATAATGTTTATATCATATATATCATCATTATATTTTTATTATAGATATTATTATTATATGTTTATTTACATACATTATAATTATATTTTAAATTATAGATATTATAAAAATATTTATAATTATATATATTTTAATTATCTTTTTAATTATAGATAATATAATTGTATTTTAAATTATAGATATTATAATTTTATTTTATTCATAGATATTATAATTATATTTTAAATTATAAATATTATAATAATATTTTCTTTATAGATATTATAATAATATTTTTAATTATAAATATTATTATGAAAATTATTTTTTTTCATAGATATTATAGTTATATTTTTATTATATATATTATAATTATATTTTTATAGATATAATAATTTTGTTGTTATTATAGATGTTATACACATATCTTGACTTCGATATTATTATTCTATCTTCATTATAGATATTATAATTATATTTTAATTGTAGATAGTATAAATATATTTTATTATAGATAATAAAGTTATATTTTTATTATGGATACTATAATTTAATTGTATTATAGATATTTTAAT
This sequence comes from Euprymna scolopes, assembly GCF_053919585.1. NCBI lineage: Eukaryota > Metazoa > Mollusca > Cephalopoda > Sepiida > Sepiolidae > Euprymna > Euprymna scolopes. The sequence goes on along the minus strand of NC_136510.1, from coordinate 108,307,689 downwards.
TATATTTTCATTATATATATTATAATTGTTTTTATAGATATTATTACAAATTTGGAATATAGATATTATATTTTTATTAAATATGTTACAATTATATTTTTATTATATATATTATAATCTAATTTTTCATTATAGATGATATAATAATATTTTTAATTAAATATTATAATTACATTTTTTATTATAAGTATTATAATTATATTTTGTATTATAGATATTATAATTATATTTTTATTATACATATTATAATTATATTTTCATTATAGATATTATAATTATATTCTTGTTATAAATATGTAACTAATGTGGTTACGCTTCCGTATGGATATGTGTCACTCTGTTTTCTTGTATAAATTTGTCGCGCCTAAATTTTGTATGCCTAAATGTTTTGTGCCTAAATTTTATGTACCTAAATTTGTCATGCCTAAATTTTACGTGCCTTAATTTTTAATTTTTTATGTTACTTTTTCATTATCTCATTTCAAAATATTGCTCTTGTTTTGTTTTTAATTTCGTGTGTTTTTTATTAATATTTCATTTCAAAATATTATTCTTGCTTTGTTTTTAATTTTGTGTTTATTTTATTTAATGATAACTCCATTTTTAAAAATTGTTCTGACTTTGTTTTACATTTTGTGTGTGTTTTCTTTCGTTAGGGATTTATTTCTTCTTGTTTTCTTTTGAATTTTATTTATTACTTTTAATTATCTTATTTTAAAATATTTTGTCTTGTTTTCTTTTGAATTTTGTTTATTTCTTTTAATTATCGTATTTTAAAATATTCTTATTTTTTTCTTTTGAATTTTGTTTATTTCTTTTAATTATCGTATTTTGAAATATTCTTCTTGCTTTCATTTGAATTTTGTTTATTTCTCTTAATTATCTAATTTGAAAATATTCTTCTTGTTTTCTTTTGAATTTTGTTTATTTCTTTTAATTATCGTATTTTGAAATATTCTTCTTGTTTTCTTTTGAATTTTGTTTATTTCTTTTAATTATCGTATTTTAAAATATTCTTCTTGTTTTCTTTTGAATTTTGTTTATTTCTTTTAATTATCGTATTTTAAAATATTCTTCTTGCTTTCATTTGAATTTTGTTTATTTCTTTTAATTATCTTATTTTAAAATATTCTTCTTGTTTTCTTTTGAATTTTGTTTATTTCTTTTAATTATCTCATTTTAAATTATTCTTCTTGCTTTCTTTTGAATTTTGTTTATTTCTTTTAATTATCTTATTTTAAATATTCTTCTTGTTTTCTTTTGAATTTTGTTTATTTCTTTTAATTATCTTATTTTAAAATATTCTTCTTGCTTTCATTTGAATTTTGTTTATTTCTTTTAATTATCTTATTTTAAATATTCTTCTTTTTTCTTTTGAATTTTGTTTATTTCTTTTAATTATCTTATTTTAAAATATTCTTCTTGCTTTCATTTGAATTTTGTTTATTTCTTTTAATTATCTTATTTTAAATATTCTTCTTTTTTCTTTTGAATTTTGTTTATTTCTTTTAATTATCTTATTTTAAAATATTCTTCTTGCTTTCATTTGAATTTTGTTTATTTCTTTTAATTATCTTATTTTAAAATATTCTTCTTGCTTTCTTTTGAATTTTGTTTATTTCTTTTAATTATCTTATTTTAAATATTCTTCTTGCTTTCATTTGAATTTTGTTTATTTCTTTTAATTATCTTATTTTAAAATATTCTTCTTGCTTTCTTTTGAATTTTGTTTATTTCTTTTAATTATCGTATTTTAAAATATTCTTCTTTTTTCTTTTGAAATTTGTTTATTTCTTTTAATTATCTTATTTTAAAATATTCTTCTTGCTTTCATTTGAATTTTGTTTATTTCTTTTAATTATCTTATTTTAAAATATTCTTCTTGCTTTCATTTGAATTTTGTTTATTTCTTTTAATTATCTTATTTTAAATATTCTTCTTTTTTCTTTTGAATTTTGTTTATTTCTTTTAATTATCTTATTTTAAAATATTCTTCTTGCTTTCATTTGAATTTTGTTTATTTCTTTTAATTATCTCATTTTAATATATTCTTCTTTTTTCTTTTGAAATTTGTTTATTTCTTTGAATTATCTTATTTTAAAATATTTTGTCTTGTTTTCTTAGGAATTTTGTTTATTTCTTTTAATTATCTTATTTTAAAATATACTATATTGTTTTCTTTTGAATTTTGTTTTTTCGTTTAATTATCTTATTTTAAAATATTCTTCTTGCTTTCTTTTGAATTTTGTTTATTTCTTTTAATTATCGTATTTTAAAATATTCTTCTTTTGTCTTTTGAATTTTGTTTATTTCTTTTAATTATCTTATTTTAAAATATTCTTCTTGCTTTCATTTGAATTTTGTTTATTTCTTTTAATTATCTTATTTTAAATATTCTTCTTGCTTTCATTTGAATTTTGTTTATTTCTTTTAATTATCTTATTTTAAATATTCTTCTTTTTTCTTTTGAATTTTGTTTATTTCTTTTAATTATCTTATTTTAAAATATTCTTCTTGCTTTCATTTGAATTTTGTTTATTTCTTTTAATTATCTCATTTTAATATATTCTTCATTTTCCTTTTGAAATTTGTTTATTTCTTTTAATTATCTTATTTTAAATATTCTTCTTGCTTTCATTTGAATTTTTTTATTTCTTTTAATTATCTTATTTTAAATATTCTTCTTTTTTCTTTTGAATTTTGTTTATTTCTTTTAATTATCTTATTTTAAAATATTCTTCTTGCTTTCATTTGAATTTTGTTTATTTCTTTTAATTATCTCATTTTAATATATTCTTCTTTTTTCTTTTGAAATTTGTTTATTTCTTTGAATTATCTTATTTTAAATATTCTTCTTGCTTTCATTTGAATTTTGTTTATTTCTTTTAATTATCTTATTTTAAATATTCTTCTTTTTTCTTTTGAAATTTGTTTATTTCTTTTAATTATCTTATTTTAAAATATTCTTCTTGCTTTCATTTGAATTTTGTTTGTTTCTTTCAATTATCTCATTTTAAATATTCTTCTTGCTTTCATTTGAATTTTGTTTATTTCTTTTAATTATCTTATTTTAAATATTCTTCTTTTTTCTTTTGAATTTTGTTTATTTCTTTTAATTATCTTATTTTAAAATATTCTTCTTGCTTTCTTTTGAATTTTGTTTATTTCTTTTAATTATCGTATTTTAAAATATTCTTCTTTTTTCTTTTGAAATTTGTTTATTTCTTTTAATTATCTTATTTTAAAATATTCTTCTTGCTTTCATTTGAATTTTGTTTATTTCTTTTAATTATCTCATTTTAATATATTCTTCTTTTTTCTTTTGAAATTTGTTTATTTCTTTGAATTATCTTATTTTAAATATTCTTCTTGCTTTCATTTGAATTTTGTTTATTTCTTTTAATTATCTTATTTTAAATATTCTTCTTTTTTCTTTTGAAATTTGTTTATTTCTTTTAATTATCTTATTTTAAAATATTCTTCTTGCTTTCATTTGAATTTTGTTTGTTTCTTTCAATTATCTCATTTTAAATATTCTTCTTGCTTTCATTTGAATTTTGTTTATTTCTTTTAATTATCTTATTTTAAATATTCTTCTTTTTTCTTTTGAATTTTGTTTATTTCTTTTAATTATCTTATTTTAAAATATTCTTCTTGCTTTCTTTTGAATTTTGTTTATTTCTTTTAATTATCGTATTTTAAAATATTCTTCTTTTTTCTTTTGAAATTTGTTTATTTCTTTTAATTATCTTATTTTAAAATATTCTTCTTGCTTTCATTTGAATTTTGTTTATTTCTTTTAATTATCTCATTTTAATATATTCTTCTTTTTCCTTTTGAAATTTGTTTATTTCTTTTAATTATCTTATTTTAAATATTCTTCTTGCTTTCATTTGAATTTTTTTTATTTCTTTTAATTATCTTATTTTAAATATTCTTCTTTTTTCTTTTGAATTTTGTTTATTTCTTTTAATTATCTTATTTTAAAATATTCTTCTTGCTTTCATTTGAATTTTGTTTATTTCTTTTAATTATCTCATTTTAATATATTCTTCTTTTTTCTTTTGAAATTTGTTTATTTCTTTGAATTATCTTATTTTAAATATTCTTCTTGCTTTCATTTGAATTTTGTTTATTTCTTTTAATTATCTTATTTTAAATATTCTTCTTTTTTCTTTTGAAATTTGTTTATTTCTTTTAATTATCTTATTTTAAAATATTCTTCTTGCTTTCATTTGAATTTTGTTTGTTTCTTTCAATTATCTCATTTTAAATATTCTTCTTGCTTTCATTTGAATTTTGTTTATTTCTTTTAATTATCTTATTTTAAATATTCTTCTTTTTTCTTTTGAATTTTGTTTATTTCTTTTAATTATCTTATTTTAAAATATTCTTCTTGCTTTCTTTTGAATTTTGTTTATTTCTTTTAATTATCGTATTTTAAAATATTCTTCTTTTTTCTTTTGAAATTTGTTTATTTCTTTTAATTATCTTATTTTAAAATATTCTTCTTGCTTTCATTTGAATTTTGTTTATTTCTTTTAATTATCTCATTTTAATATATTCTTCTTTTTTCTTTTGAAATTTGTTTATTTCTTTGAATTATCTTATTTTAAATATTCTTCTTGCTTTCATTTGAATTTTGTTTATTTCTTTTAATTATCTTATTTTAAATATTCTTCTTTTTTCTTTTGAAATTTGTTTATTTCTTTTAATTATCTTATTTTAAAATATTCTTCTTGCTTTCATTTGAATTTTGTTTGTTTCTTTCAATTATCTCATTTTAAATATTCTTCTTGCTTTCATTTGAATTTTGTTTATTTCTTTTAATTATCTTATTTTAAATATTCTTCTTTTTTCTTTTGAATTTTGTTTATTTCTTTTAATTATCTTATTTTAAAATATTCTTCTTGCTTTCTTTTGAATTTTGTTTATTTCTTTTAATTATCGTATTTTAAAATATTCTTCTTTTTTCTTTTGAAATTTGTTTATTTCTTTTAATTATCTTATTTTAAAATATTCTTCTTGCTTTCATTTGAATTTTGTTTATTTCTTTTAATTATCTCATTTTAATATATTCTTCTTTTTCCTTTTGAAATTTGTTTATTTCTTTTAATTATCTTATTTTAAATATTCTTCTTGCTTTCATTTGAATTTTTTTTATTTCTTTTAATTATCGTATTTTAAAATATTCTTCTTGTTTTCTTTTTAATTTTGTTTATTTCTTTGAATTATCTTATTTTAAAATATTCTTCTTGTTTTCTTTTGAATTTTGTTTATTTCTTTTAATTATCGTATTTTAAAATATTCTTCTTTTTTCTTTTGAAATTTGTTTATTTCTTTTAATTATCTTATTTTAAAATATTCTTCTTGCTTTCTTTTGTATTTTGTTTATTTCTTTTAATTATCTTATTTTAAAATATGCTTCTTGTTTTCTTTTGAATTTTGTTTATTTCTTTTAATTATCTCATTTTAAAATATTCTTCTTGCGTTCATTTGAATTTGGTTTATTTCTTTTAATTATCTTATTTTAAAATATTTTTCTTGCTTTCTTTTGAATTTTGTTTATTTCTTTTAATTATCTTATTTTAAAATATACTATATTGTTTTCTTTTGAATTTTGTTTTTCCTTTTAATTATCTTATTTTAAAATATTCTTCTTGTTTTCTTTTGAATTTTGTTTATTTCTTTTAATTATCTTATTTTAAAATATTCTTCTTGTTTTCTTTGGAATTTTGTTTATTTCTTTTAATTATCGTATTTTGAAATATTCTTCTTGTTTTCTTTTGAATTTTTTTTATTTCTTTTAATTATCTTATTTTAAAATTTTCTTCTTGTTTTCTTTTGAATTTTGTTTATTTCTTTTAATTATCTTATTTTAAAATATTCTTCTTGTTTTCTTTTGAATTTTGTTTATTTCTTTTAATTATCTTATTTTAAAATATTCTTATTTTTTTTCTTTTGAATTTTGTTTATTTCTTTTAATTATCTCATTTTAAAATATTCTTCTTGTTTTCTTTTGAATTTTGTTTATTTCTTTTAATTATCTCATTTTAAAATATTCTTCTTGCTTTCTTTTGAATTTTGTTTATTTCTTTTAATTATCTTATTTTAAAATATTCGTTTTTTTTTTTTTTGAATTGTGTTTATTTCTTTTAATTATCTCATTTTAAAATATTCTTCTTGCTGTCTTTTGAATTTTGTTTATTTCTTTTAATTATCTTATTTTAAAATATTCTTCTTGTTTTCTTTCGAATTTCGTTTATTTCTTTTAATTATCTCATTTTAAAATATTCTTCTTGCTGTCTTTTGAATTTTGTTTATTTCTTTTAATTATCTCATTTTAAAATATTCTTCTTGTTTTCTTTTGAATTTTGTTTATTTCTTTTAATTATCTTATTTTAAATATTCTTCTTGTTTTCTTTTGAATTTTGTTTATTTCTTTTAATTATCTTATTTTAAATATTCTTCTTGCTTTCATTTGAATTTTGTTTATTTCTTTTAATTATCTTATTTTAAAATATTTTGTCTTGTTTTCTTTGGAATTTTGTTTATTTCTTTTAATTATCTTATTTTAAAATATACTATATTGTTTTCTTTTGAATTTTGTTTTTTCTTTTAATTATCTTATTTTAAAATATTCTTCTTGTTTTCTTTTGAATTTTGTTTGTTTCTTTTAATTATCTTATTTTAAAATATTCTTCTTGCTTTATTTGGATTTTGTTTATTTCTTTTAATTATCGTATTTTAAAATATGCTTCTTGCTTTCTTTTGAATTTGTTTATTTCTATTAATGATCGTATTTTAAAATATTCTTCTTGTTTTCTTTTCAATTTTGTTTATTTCTTTTAATTATCTTATTTTAAAATATGCTTCTTGTTTTCTTTTGAATTTTGTTTATTTCTTTTAATTATCTTATTTTAAAATATTCTTTTTGCTTTATTTGGATTTTGTTTATTTCTTTTAATTATCTTATTTTAAAATATGCTTCTTGCTTTCTTTTGAATTTGTTCATTTCTATTAATTATCGTATTTTAAAATATTCTTCTTGTTTTCTTTTGAATTTTGTTTATTTCTTTTAATTATCTTATTTTAGAATATTCTATATTGTTTTCTTTTTAATTTTGTTTATTTTTTTTAATTATCGTATTTTAAAATATTCTTCTTGTTTTCTTTTGAATTTTGTTTATTTCTTTTAATTATCTTATTTTAAAATATTCTTCTTGTTTTCTTTTGAATTTTGTTTATTTCTTTTAATTATATTATTTTAAAATATTCTTCTTGTTTTCTTTTGTATTTTGTTTATTTCTTTTAATTATCTTATTTTAAATTATTCTTCTTGTTTTCTTTTGAATTTTTTTTTTTATTTCTTTTAATTATCTCATTTTAAAATATTCTTCTTGTTTTCTTTTGGATTTTGTTTATTTCTTTTAATTATCTTATTTTAAAATATTCTTCTTGTTTTCTTTTGAATTTTGTTTTATTTCTTTTAATTATCTCATTTTATAATATTCTTCTTGTTTTCTTTTGAATTTTGTTTGATTTCTTTTAATTATCTTATTTTAAAATATTCTTCTTGTTTTCTTTTGAATTTTGTTTATTTCTTTTAATTATCTTATTTTAAAATATTCTTCTTGTTTTCTTTTGAATTTTGTTTATTTCTTTTAATTATCGTATTTTGAAATATTCTTCTTGTTTTCTTTTGAATTTTTTTTATTTCTTTTAATTATCTTATTTTAAAATATTCTTCTTGTTTTCTTTTGAATTTTGTTTATTTCTTTTAATTATCTTATTTTAAAATATTCTTCTTGTTTTCTTTTGAATTTTGTTTATTTCTTTTAATTATCTTATTTTAAAATATTCTAATTTTTTACTTTTGAATTTTTTTTATTTCTTTTAATTATCTCATTTTAAAATATTCTTCTTGCTTTCTTTTGAATTTTGTTTATTTCTTTTAATTATCTGATTTTAAAATATTCGTTTTGTTTTTTTTTTGAATTTTTTTTATTTCTTTTAATTATCTTATTTTAAATTATTCTTCTTGTTTTCTTTTGAATTTTGTTTATTTCTTTTAATTATTTCATTTTGAAATATTTTTCTTGCTTTCTTTTTAATTATTTTTATTTCTTTTAATTATTTTATTTTGAAATATTCTTCTTGTTTTCTTTTGAATTTTGTTTATTTCTTTTAATTATCTTATTTTAAAATATTCTTCTTGCTTTCTTTTGAATTTCGTTTATTTCTTTTAATTATCTTATTTTAAAATATTCTTTGTGTTTTCTTTTGAATTCTGTTTATTTCTTTTAATTATCGTATTTTGAAATATTTTTCTTGTTTTCTTTTGAATTTTGTTTATTACTTTTAATTATCTGATTTTAAAATATTCTTCTTGCTTTCTTTTGAATTTTGTTCATTTCTTTTAATTATCTTATTTTAAAATATTCTTCTTGTTTTGTTTTTTAGTATGGTTACATTTGCTTTATTATCTTGTTCTTCTAAATTTTACCTGCCTTAATTTTATTTCCAAATATTGTTCTTTTTGTTTTTAATTATTTTTGTTATTTTTCCATTTTCGCATTTCAAAATAGTGCTCTTGTTTTGGTTTTAATTTCATTATCATAACATTTTTAATCTTGTTCTACTTTAGTTTTTTAATTATTTCTTCATTCCAAAATATTGTATTTGTTTTGTTTTTAATTGTTGTGTAGTCGCTTTCATTACTACATTTTAAAATACTGTTTTTGTGTTATTTATAATTTTTTATGTACTTACTTTCATAATTATTACATTTTAAAATATTTTTTATTTTGTTTTTAATTCCATGTATTTTTCTTTCATTATTTCTTCATTTTAAAATATTTTGTTTGTTTGTTTATAATTTTTCTGTATTTTCTTTCATTATTATTTTATTTCAAAATATTGTTCTTGTTTTGTTTTTATTTTTGTGTATTTTCTCTAATAATTATCACATTTTAAAATATTGTTTTTGTTTTGGTTTTAATTTTTTTTTGCATTTTCTATCATTATTTTCTAATTTCAAAATATTGTTCCTATTTTGTTTTAATTGTCTTGCATTTTCTTTAATTTTTATTTCATGTTAAATACTGTTCTTTTGATTTTAATTTTTGTGTATCTTTTAACTAATAGTAATTGTTTTTTTTTCTTCGTGTTTTATTGTAATTAGGATTCGCAATAAGTTTCATATACTTGGTATACTACTAAACGCATTTTTGTCTACATATATACAGAATAGCGTGTGAGGTTTCGGCAATTGAGAAATGAAGTAAATCCTTATATTAAAAGCTTGAATAATGTTATATTTGCTGTATTTTATATTAAATAATGTTATATTTGCTGTATTTTATATTAAATAATGTTATATTATTTATATTTTACATTGAATAATGTTATATTATTTATATTTTATATTGAATAATGTTATATTTGCTGTATTTTATATTAAATAATGTTATATTATTTATATTTTACATTGGATAATGTTATATTATTTATATTTCATATTGAATAATGTTATATTATTTATATTTTTATTACATTTTCATCCCAAACAAGGCACATTGCCACTGTGGTGTAGGGGGCTACTTACAGGAGAAGCAACTACTGGGGCATTATGTTGGGATTTGGGCAGCAAGATGTCGGTTCACGGTACACTTGAACTTCTGCATGTCAGTACAGTTGGGGAAGCAGGGACCTGGAATGGAATTCCAGAGTAAAGCGGTGCTGGGGAAGAAATTACTGGAGTAGAAAGATCTTCTACATCTAAGGATCTCTACTGTGTGGCGGTGGGATTAAACTGCCTGTCGGGTTTGTCAATGGTGTCTACGTCGTGGGGGCACAAGTGTCTGCAGTTCGTCAGAGCATTCACCATTAAAATACTTGTAGAACAGGCAGAGGGATGCAACGTTTCGTCGATGGGACAGAGGCTGAAGCTTAGATGCCAGTTCAGGGCCTATCAGATTGGCGACTCTCTTTTGAACCTTGTCTAGGAGCGAGAAACTAGCAGCAGATGCACCAGCCCAAATGTGACAGCAATATTCCATACATGGGCGAATGGTGGCCTTATAGAGGTACAGGATACTTTCAGGTGTCAGCAGTTTTCTAGCACTGTAGAGAGAGCCTACATTCTTCGCAGCAGCCCTGGCAAAGTCTTCAATATAATTGTTCCAACTTATATTTCCTGTGAACGTTATATTTTATATTGAATGATGTTGAATTTTCTCTATTTTATATTGAATAATGTTATATTATTTATATTTTATATAGAATAATATTGTATTCTTTATATCTATATTTATTTCATAATTGCTATATATTTTTATATTATATTTTATATTGAATAATGTTGTATTTTATTTATTTTATATTGAATAATGTTATATTATTTATATTTTATATTGAATAATGTTATATTATTTATATTTTATATTGAATAATGTTATATTTTCTATATATATTATTATATTATATTTTCTATATTTCATATTAAATAATGTTATATTATTTATATTCCACATTGAATAATGTGATATTTTTATATTTTATATTGAATAATATTATATTATTAATATTTTATATTGAATAATGTTATATTTTTATAGTTATTATTGAATAATATTATATTTTTACTATTATATATTGAATATTATACTATTTATATTTAACATAAAATACTATTATATTTTTATAATTTATATTAAATAATATTATATATTTTTATCTTTTATTCTATATTGAATAATGTTGTATTTTCTCTATATTATATTTAATAATGTTATATTATTCATATTTTATATTGAATAATTTCATATTATTTATATTTTATATGCAATAATGTAATATTTTTTATATTTCATATTAAATAATGTTACATTATTTATATTTTATATTGAATAATGTTATATTATTTATATTTCATTTTGATTAATGTTATATTTTTATATTTTATATTGAATAATATTACATTATTTATATTTTATCTTGAATAATGTTATATTTTTATATTTTATATTGAATAATGTTATAATTTCTCTATTTTGTATTGAATAATTTTATATCATTTATATTTTATATTGAGTAATATTATATTATTTATATTTAATATTGAATAATATTATATTTTTATATTTTGTATTGAAAATTTTATATATTTTTATATTATTTTTTATATTGAATAATGTTGTATTTTCTTTATTTTATATTGATAATGTTATATCATTCATATCTTATATTTAATAATGTTATATTATTTATATTTTATATTGAATAATGTTATATTTTTCATATTTTATATTGAATAATGTTACATTATTTATATTTTATATTCAATAATTTTATATTATTTATATTTTATATTGAATAATGCTATATTTTTTATAGTTTATATTGAATAATGTTATATTTTTTATATTTTATATTGAATAATGTTATATTTTCTATATTTTATATTACATAATGTTATATTATTTATATTTTATATTGAATAATGTTATATTATTTATATTTTATATTGAATAATACTATATTTTTGTGTTTTATATTGAATAATATTATATATTTTTATATTATATTTTATATTGAATAACGCTGTATTTCTGTATTTTATATTGAATAATATTATATTATTTATATTTTATTTTGAATAATGTTATATTATTTATATTTTATATGTAATAATGTTATATTATTTATATTTTATGTTGAATAATGTTATATTTTTCATATTTTATATTGAATAATGTCATATTATTTATATGTTATGTTGAGTAATTTTATATTTTTATAGTTTATATTGAATAATGTAATATTTTTTATATTTTATATTGAATAATAATATATTTTCTATATTTTATATTGGATAATGTTATATTTTCTATATTTTATATGACATAATGTTATATTATTTATATTTTATATTGAATAATATTATATTTTATGTTTTATATTGAACAATATTATATATTTTTATATTATATTTTATATTGAATAATGGTTTATTATTTATATTTGCTATTGAATAATGTTATATTATTTATATTCGATATTGAATAATGTTATATTATATTTTATATTGAATAATGGTTTATTATGTATATTTTATATTGAATAATGTTATATTATTTATATTTTATTTTGAATAATGTTGTATTTTCTCTATTTTATATTGAATAATGTTATATTATTTAGATTTTATATTGAATAATGTTATATTATTGATATTTTATATTGAATAATGTTATATTATTTATATTTTATGTTGAATAATGTTATATTTTCTATATTTTATATTGAATAATGTTATATTATTTATATTTTATATTGAATAAACTAATATTATTTATATTTCATATTGAATAATGTTGCATTTTCTCTATTTTATATTGAATAATGTTATATTATTAATATTTTATATTGAATAATGTTATATTATTTATTTTTCATATTGAGTGATGTTATATTTTTATATTTTATATTGTGTAATGTTAAATTATGTATATTTTATATTGAGTAATGTTATATTTTTATATTTTATATTAAATAATATCATATTATTTATATTTTATATTGAATAATGTTTTATTTTCTATATTTTATATTAAATAATGTTATATTATTTATATTTCATATTATTTATATTGAATAATGTTATATTTTTCATATTTTATATTGAATAATGTTATATTATTTATATTTTCACAGAAACCTTCTCAACCACCAATGGCTAAAGATACATTACCTGAAAGTACTTCTTTCAAACTCCTTGGCTTAACTTTCACAGCGAACATGAATTGGAACAGATACACTAAGAGCATTGCTAAGGCTGCTGCGAAGAAGGTGAGTTGTGTTTATTTGCTTCCCCACAAGAGCAAATTAGGCATGAGGCGGTTTTTTTTTAATATGGAGAGGGGGGAGAGGAGTGGGGACCAGCTCCCGAGAGGTGGGAAATGGGAGCTTGATAGTGAGAGTCTCTTGGTATAAAGGGTTGCTCCTAGATGGACCAGAAACTCATTGCCACAAGGGCAATGGTCTTTGTTTGCAGCATCTGCCGGAACAGATGGTATTTATTTGCTCCCCCACCGAGCAAATTAGGCACAGGGCCAATTTTTAATGTGAGGAGTGAAGGGAGGGAGAAGGGAAAAATCGGGGACCAGCTACCGAGAGATGGGAAATGGGAGCTGGTTAAAGGTCAGGTATGTGGGGTTGCACCCACATCTGGTCTTTGCTTGCAGTATCTGCCGGAACAGATACTACACTTTGATCTTGGCCCGAAGACCAAATCCACTGCGAAGAAGGTGGATTGTATTTATTTGCTCCCCCACCGGGCAAATTAGCCACAAGGCCGTTTTTTAATGTGAAGAGAGGGGGAGGGGGAGGGGAAAAGGGGACCAGCTCCTGAGAGGTAGGAAATGGGAGCTGGATAATGAGAGGCATTTAGTATATAGGGTTGCCCCTACATGGACCAAAGGATTGCCACAAGGGCAATGGTCTTTGATTGCAGCATCTGCCGGAACAGATACTACTACACTTTGATCTTGGCCCGAAGACCAACCCCTCTGCAAAGAAGGTGGGTTCTCTCTACCGTGCTGGACAGTCACTTACGCCTGAAAGTATCCTGTACCTCTACAAGGCCACCATTGGCTCATGTATGGAGTATTGTTGTCACATTTGGGCTGGTGCATCTCCTTCTAGTCTATTTCTCCTGGACAGGGTTCAAAATAGAGTCACCAATGTGGTATGTCCTTAATCGTCATCTAAGCTTCAACTTCTGTCTCACTGACGAAATATTGCATCCCTCTACCTGTTTTACAAGTATTTTAATTGTAGATGTTCCGATGAACTAGAAGCCTTTGTACACACTCGACGTAAATAACCTTGTCAAACCCGACAAGCAGCAAAGTCCCCCCCCCTACAGTAGACATCCCTAGATGTAAGAAAGCCCTAAACTCTAATAGTTTCTTCCCTAGAACTGCTAGACTCTGGAATTCCCTTCCGGGTTCCTGCATCCCCAACTTTACTGGCACACAGAGGTCTAAGTGTTGCGTGAACAGACGTCTTGCTGCTCAACTGCCTCCATAGTATCCCTGCAACTTATGTCTCTGATAGTAGCCTTCTACATCAAAGTGGCACTGTGCCTTGTTTGGGGTGAAAATGTAATAATAATAATAATAATAATAATAATAATAATAATAATAATAATAATAATAATGATAATAATAATAACAGTAATTATAATAATAATTATAATAATAACAACAACAATAATAATAATACTAACAACTATAATGATAATAATAATAATAATAATTATAATTATAATAATAATAATAATAATAATAATAATAATAATAATAATAAAGTAGATAATGTGAACAAATAATTAAAATACATGTCATATATTTAATTTGATTGGAAAATAATTATAAAAATGGCAATATGTTAACAATAGTGAAAGCTGAAGTTGATATAGAAGTTAAATACGACAGTAAAATTTGTGTATGGTTCACATTTTTTGCATGACAGTGTCTTAACAACGTTGCAAAGTCCTGGATATGACCATAAACTATATCCGATGGTGAGGCCCCAGCTTGCGGGCTTTGGGGTGTGTGGAGCCACCCTTTAATTGCCATTGCTCCCAGGTCCACTCTGACCTGGACTGGTAGTACCTGTTACGGTCCCAACTATGGGTTAAGTAGAAACCGACTTTAAAAAAACAAATATACCCTATTAAAAAATTGCTCTTCAAAATCACTGGATTCGGCATTAAATAACCTGAAAAGGATTGATATGTCGTAAAACAAAAAACAACCAACAACCTACCAACGTTGCAATAGTGTGGAAGACATATATAAAGCAATACAATCAACTTATAAATTTCGATTTTATACTTCGATTCAATAAAAAGGATGAGAGAAGAAATAAAATACAACATGGAAGAAAGATAGGAGAATCGCAGAAAAATCTCGTTTATTTGCGAAAAGTGACACACACCTCAAGCACGGCCAAGGGTGCAGATTAAATTTTACTATGTATTTATTGAAAATAAAACTAGAAATGCAGCGTTGACAATGGCTTGCAGAAATATATAGAGTATAAAGCATAAAAGAAGAGTATATATATATATATATATATATATATATATATATATATATATATATATATATATATATATATTGTATTGTACAGGGAGAGCCTTTATATGTAATATAAACACAATGTATATATATATATATATATATATATATATATATATATATATATATATACGTGTGTGTGTGTGTGTGTGTGTGTGTGTGTGTGTGTGTGTGTGTGTGTGTGTGTGTGTGTAATGAATTCGAAACACATATTCAATGTGTTTCAATTCCATTTAGAATGTGCAAATATATAATATTGATTTGACGAATCTTTATCGCAATATTGCAACTTGTCGATAAGGATGTGAATGGAATAATAAGTTAAAAACGTATTAATGGAACGTCAAGAGAACACGAGAATTTTGGAGAACAAAAAAATAATAAAACTAAAGTCAAAATATGAAAAGGGAAGATTGAAAGGAAGAAAGAAATATCACGAATTTCATGATTTTATAAATCAAAAATCAAAGCAACTTAGAAATAAAGGAATTCGGTGGAATATTCGGATGTGGAAAAGGAGAAAATTGAAATAAATATAAAACAAAGAAAGAAACTCCAAAAGAAAATAAGAAAAGATTACAAGAGAAAATTAAAAAGCATGAGCTAATAAATTGTATGAAATAAATTGTATGAAATAAATTGTATGAAATTAATTGTATGAAATTAATTGTATGAAATTAATTGTATGAAATAAATTGTATGAAATTAATTGTATGAAATTAATTGTATGAAATAAATTGTATGAAATTAATTGTATGAAATTAATTGTATGAAATAAATTGTATGAAATAAATTGTATGAAATAAATTGTATGAAATTAATTGTATGAAATTAATTGTATGAAATAAATTATATGAAATAAATTGTATGAAATTAATTGTATGAAATTAATTGTATGAAATTAATTGTATGAAATAAATTGTATGAAATTAATAAAATGCAGAGAGAATCAAGGAAAACAATGTAACATATAACATGAAAGATAAAAAAAACAAGCAAATGAAAATGAAAAATAAAGAAATTATATGCTGCCACGTCTGCTGCAACTGCTGCATTAGTCACTTAAGTCTCTTAAGGACCCGTGGAAATTCAACGGAATTAGGCATATTTAATCAACAAATGGATAGTCACATTCAATGCTGTCAAGATTAAACCTGTTTCCTTCAATAATTAGAAGAAACCTTCTCTACCACCAATAGCAATGGCCAAGAACACATTACCCGGAAGTACTTCCTTTAAACTCCTAGGCCTAACGTTACAAGGAACATGAACTGGAATAGATACATTGAGAGCATTGCCAAGGCTGCTGCGAAGAAGGTGGGCTCTCTCTACCGCGATAGAAAACTACTTACGCCTCAAAGTATCCTCCGACCAACCTGACAAGCAGCTATGTCTCACCCCTTCACAGTAGAGATCCCTAGGTGTAAGAAAGCCTTCTACTCCAATAGTTTCTTCCTCAGAACTGCTAGACTTTGGAACTCCCTTTCGAGATTCTGCTTTCCCAACTGTACTGACATGTAGAAGTTCAAGTGTAATGTAAATAATGTTAGTCTTGCTGCTCATCTCCCTTCATAATATCCTTGCAACTTATGTCCCAGATAGTAACCCCCCCCACTTCAAAGTGGCACTGTGCCTTGTTTGGGGTGAAAATTGAATTAAAAAAAAAATTTTAATATGTTTTAATAA
The DNA here is from genome assembly GCF_053919585.1 of Euprymna scolopes. NCBI lineage: Eukaryota > Metazoa > Mollusca > Cephalopoda > Sepiida > Sepiolidae > Euprymna > Euprymna scolopes. Next base: position 108,290,854 of record NC_136510.1, on the reverse strand, counting down.
AGCTGATATTTTTTTCTGGATAGCACAAAAAATTAATTGTTTGGGAACACAAAAATATCTCATATTCTCGTCCAGGACTTTTAGATTTGCCTTTTTTTTTTAAATTTCGCGAATGTGAGCTTTTTCGAGACAATTTGTCCTTTTTCTATATTTGGCTTCAGTTTTGGCATTTTTGCTGGTTATTTTACAAAGATATTAACTTGATTATAAGAGTGACATAGTAATAAAATAGTGCAATTGACTTTGTTATATATGGGTCGTTGAATTGCATTTATGTGCAAACATCTAGCTAATTTGCATATTCTTTTAAACATCCTTTTTTTTTTATTACATTTTCACCCCAAACAAGGCACATTGCCACTTTGGTTTAGGGGGCTACTATCAGGGGGAACAACTACTGGGGTACTATGTAGGGATTTGGGCAGCAAGATGTTGGTTCACGTTGCACTTGAACTTAAGCATGTCAGTACAGTTGGGGAAGCAGTGACCTGGAATGGAATTCCAAAGTCTAGCGGTTCTGGGGAAAAAACTACTGGAGTAGAAAGATCTTTTACATCTAGGGATCTCTACAGTGTGGAGGTGGGACTTTGCAGCTTGTCGGGTCTGTTGAGGGTTTTCACGTCGTGGGGGCACAAGTGCTTGCAGTTCATCAGAGCATTCACCATTAAAATACTTGTAGAACAGGCAGAGGGAAGCTTAGATGCCAGTTTAGGGCCTATCAGATTTGCAACTCTCTTTTGAACCTTGTCAAGGAGCGAGAGACTAGTAACCGATGCACCAGCCCAAATATGACAGCAATACTCCATACATTTTAATTAATTCCATGTTAGAAAATGTAAATAGTAATCTAAAGTTTTGGTTTCGATTTTCGGTGATGACGTACGAGTACGTATCATTTGTTTTTACTTTTTAAATCATGACTGTATATACGTTAATTGATCTGCAATAACTATTGGCAAATATTTACAAGATTCGGAGGTCTCTGAATTTTAATGAAAGGTTGCCATCTCTTCGTATGTACCAAACTTAATTACACTAAATATAACCCACATTAAAACATCTCACGCCCTGTGGGACTGTTACAAAATTAATAATAATCAAATAAGTTAGCGTATTATTATTATTATTATTATTATTATTATTATTATTATTATTATTATTATTGGCTCCCAAGGAGCTTTCACACAGGTCATCAAAGATCTCATTGAATACAGCCTGTGGTGTTTCCTGGAAGTTAAGTGACAACAAGTCTCCCCAGATTTTCCATTACTCTCCACCTGTTTTGGTAACATTTGCAAATAAATTTGCATTATAGCAAGAGCTGCTTGCCATTGATTTCTCGTTGGAATTTGAGTGGCAATAAGCCTCCCCAAGGTCCCAGTGGAGGTCTGATCAGTGCTCACTCCTCGGCCTTTCCTTCCTCCTTAACTACTTGGCTAGTCGTCTTAGTCTTTGGGGAAGCAGTGATGTGGTAATGGTGGGATGACGTGGGGTTAGAGAACTTAAAGGTATGCAGTTTCAATGTTGTTGGTGCCATGTAGCGCTTCATGTGTTGTCTCTGTAGCAGTTTGTCTGGTTTCCGGTTGTGGTTCATGTGTATTAGTTTCCACATTCAAGGGTTTTCCTTAATATTTCGGCTGTTTTCATTATTGTTGTTCGTTGTATTTTTCCAGTCATTCCTCTGGTTCCAAATTCTCCTATTCTTTTTTAAAGTTTTTCGGGATTGTTCCTAGTGCTCCTACTATTATAAGTATTATTTTGATTTTCTTCATCTTCCATATCCCTTTCAGCTCTCTGGCTAGCTCTGTGTATTTGCTCTAGTTCTCCTTTTCTTTGATATTCACCCTGTGGTCAGCTGGAACAGCAAAGTCTATTTGAAAAGATTTTTCTTTCTTGTATTATTATTATTATTATTATTATTGTTATTATTATTATTATTATTATTATTATTATTATTATTGTAGTAGTAGTAGTAGTAGTAGTAGTAGTAGTAGTAGAAGAAGAAGAAGTAGTAGTAGTAGATGATGAAAGGGTATTCCAAAAGTCTTTCAATTTAAAGGATAAATTGGGTGAGAAAGAGTCTAATGACTTTATTTTCTTACAGAATTGGGCGTCACCACACTGAAGCCTCAATATTAGACTGATTGATTTTTTAATATTTTCACCCCAAACAAGGCACATTGCCACTTTGATGTAAAGGGATACTATCAGGGACATAAAGCTACAGGGGTACTATGTGGGGGGTTGGGCAGCAAGATGTCGGTTCACATTACACTTGAATTTCTGCATGTCAGTACAATTGGGGAAGCAGAGACCCGGAAGGAAGTTCCAAAGTCTAGCAGTTCTGGGGAAAAAAAACTACTGTTCTCTTACCATTAAGGGATCTCTATTGTGTAGGAGGAGGATTTACCTGCTTGTCGGGTTTGTCGAGGGTACTTACATTGAGGGGGTACAAGCGTTTGGAGTTCGTCGAAGCATTCACCATTAAAATACTTGTAGAGCAGGCAGAGGGATGCAACATTTCGCCGATGAGACAGAGGCTGAAACTTAGATGACAGTTCAGGACCTATCAGATTGGTGACTCTCTTTTGAACCTTGTCTAGGAGCGAGAGACTAGTAGCAGATGCACCAGCCCAAATATGACAACAATACTCCATATATGGGCGAATGGTGGCCTTATAGAGGTACAGGATACTTTCGGGCGTTAGTAGCTTTTTAGCACTGTAGAGAGAGCCTACCTTCTTCACAGCGGTCTTGGCAATGCCTTCAATGTAACTGTTCCAACTCATGTTTCCTGTGAACTTTAGGCCGAGGAGTTTAAAAGATGTACTTTCAGATAATGAGTCTTTTGCCATTGAGGGTAGAGAAGGTTTATTGTAATCATTGCAGGAAACAAGCTTAGTCTTGACAGCATTGAATGTCATCATCCATTTTTGTCCCCATTCCACTACAGATTAGAGGTCTTGCTTCAGTGTTTCTGCCCTTTCTTAGATATGTGTTCATTTGTTTTGCTGTCGTGTCTGCTTTAGAGCGTGGTGTTATAAGCATATGTACCCATCTCAGAGACAATTTTGTCAGATAGGTCATTTATGAATATTAGGAATAATAAAGGTCCAAGGATAGACCCCTGGAGTAATCCGGAATTTATATCATATTGTTTAGATGTACGACTGTCGAGGACAACCTGGATTTTTCTCTTACCTAAGAAGGATTTAATTATGTTAAGTATTCGTCCAGTGATACCGTATGATCTGATTTTCTTGAGAAAACCTTCATGCCATACCCTGTCAAAAGCCTTAGATATATCTAGAACTGCCGCTCTCCTCTCCCCTGCTTTTTTTAGTGAATGGTATATACGATCAGAGAATACACTTAGGATATCTGCTGACCCTAACCCTAACCTGTCGTTCAAAAGTCTAGTGTTTTAAGGTGATAGATTAGAGCTTGGTTAATTATGGATTCAAATATTTTAGCGAAAAGTGGGAGGAGGCTAATGGGGCGATAATTTAATGGGTCACTTCTTTCGCCAGACTTCTTGAAAACTGGAACCACAGAAGCAGATTCATTAAAGCATTTGTTGTAAAGTTTGGAGAGACCTGAAGCTAGCTCAGCGGGGTATTTTTGTAATAGCACAGCGGGGATGGGATCAGGTCCACATGCTTTTGAAGTGTCAAGGTTTGGATTGAACGATCTAGGCAAGATGATCACGATCTCATACCCTGGCCTTCCAGATATCCAAGTCTCACACCCTGCGACTTTTTTGTCGGAATTTGTGAAAGGATTGATTTTTGTGCCTCGTATTCCAAGAGACGTGGACTCGAGTAACAGAAGCTGTTGCAACCATTAGTAATGCTGCGACGCGTTTGGCAAGAATTAGACTGCCAGAGAAGGAATTCCAAAGTCGACAA
>NC_136510.1:108271946-108279446 GCF_053919585.1 Euprymna scolopes | reverse complement strand
CTATGTTGGGCTTTAATCTAATTTTTACACTGAATAAATATTTATATTCGGAATACAACTATCTTCTAACAACTATCTATTGTCCAAAACAATTTGGTTAGATTTGATTAACCTTTTTCCGTAATAAAAAGGATTCGTCATGTAATTTTCAAATTGTTCTCTGATGAATTCGTTGCACTTATGCCCCCTCGACATACATATTCCGACAAATCCGCTTAGCAACAAAATCACACCCCTTCACTGTTGAGGTCCCTAAAAGCTAGAAAGCTTTCTACTGTAATAGATTCTTCTATCGAACAGCTTTCTACTGTAATAGATTCTTCTATCGAACAGCTAGACTTTGGAATTCCCTTCCTGTTACCTGCTTCCCTGACTGTACTGACAGGCAGAAGTTTAAATGTTACGTAAACCAACATTTTTGTTAATCTTTCCTAGGCATGGTCCCAAATATTAGCCCATTACGTCCAAGTGGTGATATGCCTTGTTAGGGGTCAACGTTAGTTACAAAAAAGTCTGATACTGTTATATATTGAGCTTAGCAACGCCAGAATTATCGCTGGTTGTTCACACACTGGATTCCTGACAAAATTTTAAAACAAAAAACTGTAGAGAGAATCCGTAAACAATGTAAATAAACATTCTAGATATTGACCGATATTCAAACAATCAATAATCAGGAACGCTTGTCTCGGTTGGGAATATCAAACGAAATTCCTGACCGAGAAATTGTCAATATAAACAAATGCCAAACCAGGGCAAGGAGAGAACGGAATAAGAGCCGATTGAGTTGCCATCGCCGTCACCTGCCACTCGAATCTTCCGCCAGCCATTTCTCTCTTTCTATACGCCGAGTGGTTGTGTTGAAATAAAACAAAGTTTTGTATAAACAACTTGTCAGCTTATTTTTGTAAAAACAGGTTGATGAACTACATACATATTCGCACGCACTTCTACACTCGGGCTAAATAATTATATAGAATAAAAAGTCGCCGAAAAGTATGACAACGCAACAATACAAATATGTTAACAGACTAAGATAACTGAGTCAAAAGTTGGCAACACGGAGAAAGAATAGAAGATACAGATATATGCACACATAAAGGATAGAATATACATATATATGCATACTAACACACACATAAACACATATATAAACTGTTATAACCTTGTTAAAGGGTTATAAAAACAGAGAATTAAAGCTTAAAAGCTAATCATTTTTAAGCGTTAACGTACAAAAATCTACTTGTATACGAAACATATATGAGAAAATACATATGTTTAATAAACAGGCTCCTTCAATCTTTGACAGACTATCGATACCCACGTAGGACTGCCTCGCATGAAATTTTTGTGGTAGGAGGTGTGCAATCTCCAACCACACCTCTCCTGAGTGGAAAGTGAAGCATATGTACGGGACGTCTGAAAAGAAATGCTGAGATAAGCGGAGAGCACATACAGCGCCTTGAATTGCCAAATGATCACCCATCTGATACTAACCAGGCTCAACGTTGCTTAACCGGTGATCTGACGAGAACTGGTGTGTCAACGTGATTATGTTGTATATGTGTATGTGTATATACATATATATATATGTACATGTATATATGTATGCATGTATATATATATGTATACAATTTATACATTGACAACACTTGTTTTGTAGCGCAAAAATCATTCATTTAATTATTATATCAATCAATGAATCTATTCTGCCCTTAATTCTTCAGAAGAAATAGCACCTACTAACCCATCAAAAACAATAAAATGCATATGGGCATGTCTACAAAATCCGAAAATTGGGAGAGAAGTTGCAATTACGTTTATTTTTTTATTTATTGATTAAATAGCTAAATAAGATATAGAAGAGATGGCGGGGAGTATCTGCTGAAATGAAGAAGTTTTAGTATTTATATTTTCTATGTTTGAAGTGGAAAACCTTTTACACTTAGAGTTTATAATACAAATATTTTTAAGGGGAAATATTTTATGATGCCTCCAAGGTGCAAAGTTAACAAAATCTTATATCTGGGAAATAAGATTTATTTTTACGTCGTCAATTTTAAGGAGAAAGGCATTGTATTAAATTAATTGAAGTAGGTTGCGATGTAAATTATACTTTTAAAAGAATATGTGTGATATAAGATGCGCCGATATATGTGTTAGAGGGTTATTATTAAGGATATGAAGATAGTTTATTTATATTAAGGAAGGTAGATTTGGTCATCATTATTAAGGGATTCTGGAAGAAAGGGTATCGTTTACTGCATGAATAGATGACGTCACTGTGCAAGCAATCATTATTAAGAGGGCAACTACGGGGCACCCGGCAGTTACAATTCGAGGAATTAGTATTTCGCAGATTAGCACTTTCCCATTGTTTGAATTTATTATGGTTTGTGTAGAAAAGGAGATTTTGGAAGTATTTTTTATTTAGTACAGAATGACATTTATAATAATATTTCCAAGAATTTTCTAGAATTGAAATTAAAAAATTTATTTCAGATTGTTAGTGTTAGATTATTATTATTATTATTATTATTATTATTATTATTGTCAATATATATATATATATATATATATATATATATATATATATATATATATATATATATATATATATATATATACTTTATTGATGTCACAGTTTCCAGAATATAAATTATATGAAATTTCCGTTCGTGACAGATGTCCATGCAATGGAAATATTTCACAAACTCCTATAAGGATATCAGAGATAAACCGTAACAACCATATATATATTCTGACACTACATTAACCAGATTACTTAGATAAATACTTTTACAGTTTTAACAAAAGGGCTACAATATTATCCCTAAACGTTCACAGAAAGCCAGCAGCTATATCTTACATATAAAAGATGTCGCTGTGGAATTTTCACAGAGACCGCTAGTACATATACTTGCTCTAAGTGATATATATATATACATATATATATATATATAGAGAGAGAGAGAGAGAGAGAGTACCCCAATAAAATATATAAACTCTTTAAATGACCATAAAACCAACATTTATAATATAAATCTCACCTGTCTGCTTAAATTTATGTATGTATGTATGTATGTATGTATGTATGTATGTATGTATGCCTGCCTGCCTGCTTGCCTGCCTGCCTAAAACTTTCGACGGAGGCGACAGATTTTCAAAAATCGGTATCGTTTTGAAGATCGACATATATAGTATAGAGTGGTATCGTTTTGAAGAGGGACATATATATATATATATATATATATATATATATATATATATATATATATATATATATATATATATATTACATGGGCATCACCACTTATCAAGGCCCAGAGGCCACTCGAGGATAAGTGTTATTGAGTGTACAGTAGTCAATGGGATAATATTGTAGTAATCGTTAGTAATAGAAATTTGGTAAATTGGATAAGTTAAGGGGGCGATTCATCAAGAATTTGTTTATGTTGGACTTGAATATAATCAAGTTGTAGTAAGCTAGGAAGCAGGCAAATGGAGGAGAGTTTCATAGGCGTGCAGTTCTAAGAAAGAAGGTTTGTTTATAGAATCTACGTTTTGATTTAGGCACAGATAAAGAGTGGGGGAAACTATTGGCAGTGGTTTCAGCTAGACAGGTGTTTTTCATGAAAGCTTGGCGAGGGCGGCAGAGATTGGGGCTAAGACGAGCACTTGCCTGTGAAATATCGATAAACAAAGACAGGCTAGCAATATCTCTTCTGTGGGAAAGAGGTTGTAGGGAAGAGAAAATGGCATCTTACGAAGTCTATTTTGAACTCTGTCAATGCAGGATAAGCTGTTTTTAGCAGCTCTTCCCAGATGTGGCAACAGTACTCCATCCTTGGGCGTACTTGGCTTTTATATAGATAGAGAATTGCCTCAGGAGTGAGATATCTACTTGAGCGGTAGAAGGATCCCACAATTTTTCCATCGACCTTGGCAACAGATTTGATGTATGTGTTCCATTCCAGATTAGGAGTAAACGTCAAGCTCAGAAGCTTGTCAAAACATGGAGCCTCCCCAAGACGAGAGCCATCCATTTCAATACATATATATATATATATATATATATATATATATATATATATATATAATTAGCTCGATACTATATATAAGTCCTTCTTCTTGGGTAGAAAACGTTCGTTTTACTTAGTGCAATGCGAAACTCTTTGTAAATATACAAACAAATGGAACACTTTAAAGTAGCGGTCAAATGATTATATAAAGAAGTTTGAAGATATTTATGAGCGCCGATTCTATGGTCAGATAGTAGAAACTCTGTATATTACGACACAACAGAGTATATACATGTCTACTTGGAACCATCCACAGGTAATTAGATATATAGTGTAATGGCAAGTACTGAGAAAATGTACCAAACGAACCGTTGAAAATAATTTATCAATCCAAACGGTTACATTCTTAGAACCCGACACCGTGATATATAAGATAAGAGCAAGAGGGTGACACACTAGTGAAATTCGATATCTCTGATTATAAATTCTTAAGCAGAGGGGGAGACGGAAATTAAATATTAAAGTTTTGTGTGGCAAGTAAAATAAACTAGAACCCGAGGAAGATTTACATCATTCACTAGATTCCATGAACAAAGTTTATTTCGTAAAACGTCACGCCTGTGGAACTGTCTTCCGTTTGCCAGCTTTCCAGCTGACGATAATATAGCCGTCTTCAAGTCCAATGCAAAGCAGTTCTTTATGAGCCGTTCCACTTAAGTTTACAAATTTACTGTATCTCCACTACTAACGATTACTGTGATTCTGATACTGTACACTCTTTAACCCTTATCCTCGAGTGGCCTGTAGGCCTTGATAAGTGGTTACTCCTATATAAAAAAAACTATATGAATATAACCGGTGAACTAAGTGCAACAAAGGTACAAAAATTAGCGGTTGTATTTTCGATTCCTGGCTCGGAATGGATGCTAGTTTAGCCGCATTTATGCGTTGTGATACAGGGAAACAGTCTTTATTTGGATGTCTATAACTAAATATATATGTCTCTATCTATCTATCTATATATATATATATATATATATATATATATATATATATATACATAGAGAGAGAGAGAGAGAGAGAGAGAGAGAGAGAAGGTATGTGTGTGTGTGAGAGAGAGAGAGATTTTATCCACTGTTTATATTATTGCGTTCACACCCCATCGCACGTGTATATACTTACATAAAAAACATAATTTTATTGGAGGGGTCGTTTTTTTATTTTTTTATCCAATTGTCGTCGTTCGTCATTCATGGGATGATTTAAATTTTTTTCTATATCTGGAAATATGTATTTGTGATTTATGCCGAAACAGGAACGGATAAAAAAACAAACGAGGAGATGGAAGGGGATGAAGAACATTATTGTTTAGAAGATGAAGATATAGCTGTCAGCGAATAAAAAACGACGAAAAAGAAATATGTAAAGAAATTGAATATAACAAAAGGAATACCTCAAAAAATACGAAGGACAAAGATTTTTTTTTTTTTACTTTTGTGTTTTCTGATATTTTTTTTTTTTAGATGCGTTGTCCATATCTAGAAAAGTTGAATGAATGACATTAATTTCAGAGAACCAGAAATAAATTTCTTTTTCAGATTTATAACTGGACAGTTAAATATTAATCTTTATACATAAATATATATATATATATATATATATATATATATAAATATATATATATATATATATATATATATATATATATATATATATATATATAGGGTGACTCAAAAAAACAGGTCCCAACTCTAATTAGCCTCCGTTTCTTAGTGTTTTGTCCGAATGAAATGAAACTTTGGTCATAACCAGTTTATTATATTCAAAACATCACATCAAAACACTAGGGTATTTGGCCTTTTTTCCTCCGTTGGCTGTAAAATGCTCAGAAAAACAATTGAATGTCGTCTGTTTATTGGGGGTCACCCTATATATATATATATATATATATATATATATATATATATATATGGGGGGGGAAGTTACATGTAACAAATGTACAATTCAGTAAAATAAATATAAATAAGTCGATTAAAAACAAGATCGTTAAAAACCTAACCCATCGGGCACTTGTTATTTGTCCCCCACCTTTTATTGATTTTGAAATTGAAAACATTAAAAGAATTTTTATTATGAATGGATATCCACCGCCATTAGTTAACATAGTTATTAATAAGAAAATTCAATCCTTTTCTGAGCTACCAAAATATGGTCCATCTAGACTCGCGATATACCTTAAGTTACCCTGGATTGGACCTGAAGGCCAACTTATTGGTGATAAGATTTCCTCTCTGGTTCCTTCTAATTTTGGTGCTCTATCCCTCCACAAAAAAATGTTTCCCGCTTCATCCGAGACCATCAACCTACCACCAGAAAGTCTCAATTGATAGAATCGTCCATCGGTCAACACTTGGTCGATAAAAAGGATTGTGGTCTTGAATTCTCTCCGGAGTGTTTTTCTGTCTCTCCTCGAAGCACTTGCCATCATTGCCAGCCCCCCCCCCCCCTACTTTGTGCAAGCAGAGAAACCTCCGGTTTCAATTAGAATTATTTGGGTAGTCACAGTTTTTTTTAACCTCCTCTCTGCTCTTATTCCATTCCACTACCAAATATTCTAAAATAAAAAAAATAATTTTCAGACTTATACCCTTGAAAAGTTAGTCTGAACGAAAAGCGCTTCGGGTGTATTTTAACGATCTTGTTTTTAATCGACTTATTTATTTTACTGAATTGTACATTTGCTACATGTAACTTCCCCCATTTTTTTTTCTTTTTCCTCACCTCGTTTTCCAACTTATTTTGGTCGACTATGGTTCACTTCGTTACAATTATATATATATATATATATATATATATATATATATATATATATATATATATATACTGTTTTTGAAATATAATTACCCGCTGACACGTATTTCGTCGTCTATGGCACATCAGAGTAGTTGATTCTAGCGAGATTCGAAATCTCGGGACCTCATAGTAAAAAGCTTAAACTCTTACTGGACCATCTCGCACAACTGTTTGGATATATTGCCATTACGTAGATATCATTTCATTTGTTTTTGCTTTTGCGATACGTTTTGAATGAATTCAATTATTTATACGAAAGTACATTTTTACCTAAATTATATATATATATATATATATATATATATATATATATATAAATATGGGAATTCTGAGTTAAAGTATGTAGAATTACAACAAAATATATTGTTTGAAGAAGCACAGATAATTATCAAAGGGTTTTGCTCTATGTCGAATATTGAGCTTTCTTTATCTGCTTGAGATCGTCTTATAAATATTGATATTAATATTTATTTGGACTTCATTAATCCTTATCCTTGAGTGGCCTCTCGGTCTTGATAAGTAGTGAATTTAACGAAAGAAAAAAACACTACACATTTATAATTTTACCTATGTAACTATACTCAATCCGATTTGAAATCATGAGCTGCTGTCTCTACCATTAAAT
>NC_136510.1:108174446-108266946 GCF_053919585.1 Euprymna scolopes | reverse complement strand
TTTATTCATTCTTTGTTCAAGTTAAGTCGGGTTCATCTCGGTCAATACCGCATTGGTGACCATTCTCTAACTTCACTTTTAATGGCTTTGGCTGTCGGAAAACAAATTAAAACGATATAGTAGAATCTAAATTCAATGGGTTTTATATAACAGAAACTATTTGCTCCAGAAATTTTTTTAAAAAGGAATTGATTATACTATTGTTTGGATTCATTGGACTACTGTTAGGTGAAAGTACAGAATAAGTAAATGAAGTCCCCCTCTACGCGTTAGCAAGAGATGTTTTTTTCTAAATAATAACGTTAATATTTAGAAAACAAAAACATTCTTAACATGTTGAAAAGTAACCGGAAATAAATATCAAACAGTAATCGTAAAGATAACCTAATTTAGATTCTTCGGACTATTGCTCTCATCTTGGATGTCATTTTCACAACGTTTCAGTCGATATAACCTTCGATTGTCTTCATATGTATTTTGTCGAACTCGGAAATATTTTTGTCGAACTCGGGAATCTGGACGGAAGTTCGGACGTAACTACCTCTGTGAAGTAAATAACTTCACAGAGATAGCATGCTCTTGTTCCGTCAGCCATGACTGGATAGAGGTCCTAAATAATTCACAGTAGTATTTTCGGCCGCCTACACTAAAAATTAAATTTTCAACCTTCAGGAGAATATCATTATAAAATTGATTTTTCCAAGTACTCTAACCACTGCGCCATGGGTCATTTCGACTGAAACATAGCGAAAATCACACTCAAGATGAGAACAGTAGTCCCAAGAATCCAAAAAATATGAATAACTAATCATCATTTCAAAATTCAGAAACAAGATCCTACCAATTTTGCTGTTATCGAACTAGAAAACTCACATCTGTCAGTATTCTATAGTTTTACAAAGAAACCATGAATTCTATAGCTTTACATAGCAACCATAAATTCTACAGTTTTACAAAGCAACCATAAATTCTATAGCTTTACATAGCAACCATAAATTCTATAGCTTTACAAAGACACCCTTAAATTCTATAGCTTTACATAGCAACCATAAATTCTATAATTTTCCAAAGCAACCATGAATTCTATAGCTTTACAAAGCAACCATAAATTCTATAGCTTTACAAAGCAACCATAAATTCTATAGCTTTACAAAGCAACCATAAATTCTATAGCTTTACAAAGCGACCATAAATTCTATAGCTTTACAAAGCAACCATTAATTCTATAGCTTTACAAAGCAACCATAAATTCTATACTTTACAAAGACACCGTTAATTTCTATAGCTTTACAAAGCAACCATAAATTCTATAGTTTTACAAAGCAACCATAAATTTTATAGCTTTACAAAGCAACCATGAATTCTATAATTTTACAAAGCAACCATAAATTCTATAATTTTACAAAGTAACCATAAATTCTATAGCTTTACAAAGACACCGTTAAATTCTATAGCTTTACAAAGCAACCATAAATTCTATAGTTTTACAAAGCAACCATAAATTTTATAGCTTTACAAAGCAACCATGAATTCTATAATTTTACAAAGCAACCATAAATTCTATACTTTACAGAGACACCCTTAAATTCTATAGTTTTACAAAGCAACCATAAATTCTATAGTTTTACAAAGCAACCATAAATTCTATAGCTTTACAAAGAAACCATAAATTCTATAATTTTCCAAAGCAACCATAAATTCTATAGCTTTACAAAGCAACCATAAATTCTATAGCTTTACAAAGCAACCATAAATTCTATAGCTTTACAAAGCAACCATAAATTCTATAGCTTTACAAAGCAACCATAAATTCTATAGCTTTACAAAGCAACCATAAATTCTATAGCTTTACAAAGACACCGTTAAATTCTATAGCTTTACAAAGCAACCATAAATTCTATAGTTTTACAAAGCAACCATAAATTTTATAGCTTTACAAAGCAACAATGAATTCTATAATTTTACAAAGCAACCATAAATTCTATAGCTTTACAAAGACACACTTAAATTCTATAGCTTTACAAAGCAACCATAAATTCTATAGTTTTACAAAGCAGCCATAAATTTTATAGCTTTACAATGCAACCATGAATTCTATAATTTTACAAAGCAACCATAAATTCTATACTTTACAAAGACACCCTTAAATTCTATAGCTTTACAAAGCAACCATAAATTCTATAGTTTTACAAAGCAACCATAAATTTTATAGCTTTACAAAGCAACCATGAATTCTATAATTTTACAAAGCAACCATAAATTCTATACTTTACAAAGACACCCTTAAATTCTATAGCTTTACAAAGCAACCATAAATTCTATAGTTTTACAAAGCAACCATAAATTTTATAGCTTTACAATGCAACCATGAATTCTATAATTTTACAAAGTAACCATAAATTCTATAGCTTTACAAGGACACCCTTAAATTCTATAGCTTTACAAAGCAACCATAAATTCTATAGTTTTACAAAGCAACCATAAATTTTATAGCTTTACAAAGCAACCATGAATTCTATAATTTTACAAAGCAACCATAAATTCTATAGCTTTACAAAGACACCGTTAAATTCTATAGCTTTACAAAGCAACCATAAATTCTATAGTTTTACAAAGCAACCATAAATTTTATAGCTTTACAAAGCAACCATGAATTCTATAATTTAACAAACAAACCATAAATTTTATACTTTACAAAGACACACTTAAATTCTATAGCTTTACAAAGCAACCATAAATTCTATAGTTTACAAAGCAACCATAAATTTTATAGCTTTACAAAGCAACCATGAATTCTATAATTTTACAAAGCAACCATAAATTCTATACTTTACAAAGACACCCTTAAATTCTATAGCTTTACAAAGCAACCATAAATTCTATAGTTTTACAAAGCAACCATAAATTTTATAGCTTTACAATGCAACCATGAATTCTATAATTTTACAAAGTAACCATAAATTCTATAGCTTTACAAGGACACCCTTAAATTCTATAGCTTTACAAAGCAACCATAAATTCTATAGTTTTACAAAGCAACCATAAATTCTATAGCTTTACAAAGCAACCATAAATTCTATAGTTTTACAAAGCAACCATAAATTTTATAGCTTTACAATGCAACCATGAATTCTATAATTTTACAAAGCAACCATAAATTCTATAGCTTTACAAAGACACCCTTAAATTCTATAGCTTTACAAAGCAACCATAAATTCTATAGTTTTACAAACCAACCATAAATTTTATAGCTTTACAATGCAACCATTAATTCTATAATTTTACAAAGTAACCATAAATTCTATAGCTTTACAAAGACACCCTTAAATTCTATAGCTTTACAAAGCAACCATAAATTCTATAGTTTTACAAAGCAACCATAAATTCTATAGCTTTACAAAGCAACCATAAATTCTATAGTTTTACAAAGCAACCATAAATTTTATAGCTTTACAATGCAACCATGAATTCTATAATTTTACAAAGTAACCATAAATTCTATAGCTTTACAAAGACACCCTTAAATTCTATAGCTTTACAAAGCAACCATAAATTCTATAGTTTTACAAAGCAACCATAAATTTTATAGCTTTACAAAGCAACCATGAATTCTATAATTTTACAAAGCAACCATAAATTCTATACTTTACAAAGACACCCTTAAATTCTATAGCTTTACAAAGCAACAATATATTCTATAGTTTTACAAAGCAACCATAAATTTTATAGCTTTACAAAGCAACCATAAATTCTATAATTTTACAAAGCAACCATAAATTCTATACTTTACAAAGACACCCTTAAATTCTATAGCTTTACAAAACAACAATAAATTCTATAGTTTTACAAAGCAACCATAAATTTCATAGCTTTACAAAGCAACCATGAATTCTATAATTTTACAAAGCAACCATAAATTCTATACTTTACAAAGACACCCTTAAATTCTATAGCTTTACAAAGCAACAATAAATTCTATAGTTTTACAAAGCAACAATAAATTCTAAAGCTTTACAAAGCAACCATAAATTCTATAGTTTTACAAAGCAACCATAAATTTTATAGCTTTACAATGCAACCATGAATTCTATAATTTTACAAAGCAACCATAAATTCTATAGCTTTAAAAAGACACCCTTACATTCTATAGCTTTACAAAGCAACCATAAATTCTATAGTTTTACAAAGCAACCATAAATTCTATAGTTTTACAACGCAACCATGAATTCTATAATTTTACAAAGTAACCATAAATTCTATAGCTTTACAAAGACACCCTTAAATTCTATAGCTTTACAAAGCAACCATAAATTCTATAGTTTTACAAAGCAACCATAAATTTTATAGCTTTACAAAGCAACCATGAATTCTATAATTTTACAAGCAACCATAAATTCTATACTTTACAAAGACACCCTTAAATTCTATAGCTTTACAAAGCAACCATAAATTCTATAGTTTTACAAAGCAACCATAAATTCTATAGCTTTACAAAGCAACCATGAATTCTATAATTTTACAAAGCAACCATAAATTCTATACTTTACAAAGACACCCTTAAATTCTATAGCTTTACAAAGCAACCATAAATTCTATAGTTTTACAAAGCAACCATAAATTTTATAGGGGTACAAAGCAACCATGAATTCTATAATTTTACAAAGCAACCATAAATTCCATACTTTACAAAGACACCCTTAAATTCTATAGCTTTACAAAGCAACCATAAATTCTATAGTTTTACAAAGCAACCATAAATTTTATAGCTTTACAAAGCAACCATGAATTCTATAATTTTACAAAGCAACCATAAATTCTATACTTTACAAAGACACCATTAAATTCTATAGCTTTACAAAGCAACCATAAATTCTATAGTTTTACAAAGCAACCATAAATTTTATAGCTTTACAAAGCAACCATAAATTCTATAATTTTACAAAGCAACCATAAATTCTATACTTTACAAAGACACCCTTAAATTCTATAGCTTTACAAAGCAACCATAAATTCTATAGTTTTACAAAGCAACCATAAATTTTATAGCTTTACAAAGCAACCATGAATTCTATAATTTTACAAAGCAACCATAAATTCTATAATTTTACAAAGTAACCATAAATTCTATAGCTTTACAAAGACACCGTTAAATTCTATAGCTTTACAAAGCAACCATAAATTCTATAGTTTTACAAAGCAACCATAAATTTTATAGCTTTACAAAGCAACCATGAATTCTATAATTTTACAAAGCAACCATAAATTCTATACTTTACAGAGACACCCTTAAATTCTATAGTTTTACAAAGCAACCATAAATTCTATAGTTTTACAAAGCAACCATAAATTCTATAGCTTTACAAAGAAACCATAAATTCTATAATTTTCCAAAGCAACCATAAATTCTATAGCTTTACAAAGCAACCATAAATTCTATAGCTTTACAAAGCAACCATAAATTCTATAGCTTTACAAAGCAACCATAAATTCTATAGCTTTACAAAGCAACCATAAATTCTATAGCTTTACAAAGCAACCATAAATTCTATAGCTTTACAAAGACACCGTTAAATTCTATAGCTTTACAAAGCAACCATAAATTCTATAGTTTTACAAAGCAACCATAAATTTTATAGCTTTACAAAGCAACCATGAATTCTATAATTTTACAAAGCAACCATAAATTCTATAGCTTTACAAAGACACACTTAAATTCTATAGCTTTACAAAGCAACCATAAATTCTATAGTTTTACAAAGCAGCCATAAATTTTATAGCTTTACAATGCAACCATGAATTCTATAATTTTACAAAGCAACCATAAATTCTATACTTTACAAAGACACCCTTAAATTCTATAGCTTTACAAAGCAACCATAAATTCTATAGTTTTACAAAGCAACCATAAATTTTATAGCTTTACAAAGCAACCATGAATTCTATAATTTTACAAAGCAACCATAAATTCTATACTTTACAAAGACACCCTTAAATTCTATAGCTTTACAAAGCAACCATAAATTCTATAGTTTTACAAAGCAACCATAAATTTTATAGCTTTACAATGCAACCATGAATTCTATAATTTTACAAAGTAACCATAAATTCTATAGCTTTACAAGGACACCCTTAAATTCTATAGCTTTACAAAGCAACCATAAATTCTATAGTTTTACAAAGCAACCATAAATTTTATAGCTTTACAAAGCAACCATGAATTCTAAAATTTTACAAAGCAACCATAAATTCTATAGCTTTACAAAGACACCGTTAAATTCTATAGCTTTACAAAGCAACCATAAATTCTATAGTTTTACAAAGCAACCATAAATTTTATAGCTTTACAAAGCAACCATGAATTCTATAATTTAACAAACAAACCATAAATTTTATACTTTACAAAGACACACTTAAATTCTATAGCTTTACAAAGCAACCATAAATTCTATAGTTTACAAAGCAACCATAAATTTTATAGCTTTACAAAGCAACCATGAATTCTATAATTTTACAAAGCAACCATAAATTCTATACTTTACAAAGACACCCTTAAATTCTATAGCTTTACAAAGCAACCATAAATTCTATAGTTTTACAAAGCAACCATAAATTTTATAGCTTTACAATGCAACCATGAATTCTATAATTTTACAAAGTAACCATAAATTCTATAGCTTTACAAGGACACCCTTAAATTCTATAGCTTTACAAAGCAACCATAAATTCTACAGTTTTACAAAGCAACCATAAATTCTATAGCTTTACAAAGCAACCATAAATTCTATAGTTTTACAAAGCAACCATAAATTTTATAGCTTTACAATGCAACCATGAATTCTATAATTTTACAAATTAACCATAAATTCTATAGCTTTACAAAGACACCCTTAAATTCTATAGCTTTACAAAGCAACCATAAATTCTATAGTTTTACAAACCAACCATAAATTTTATAGCTTTACAATGCAACCATTAATTCTATAATTTTACAAAGTAACCATAAATTCTATAGCTTTACAAAGACACCCTTAAATTATATAGCTTTACAAAGCAACCATAAATTCTATAGTTTTACAAAGCAACCATAAATTCTATAGCTTTACAAAGCAACCATAAATTCTATAGTTTTACAAAGCAACCATAAATTTTATAGCTTTACAATGCAACCATGAATTCTATAATTTTACAAAGTAACCATAAATTCTATAGCTTTACAAAGACACCCTTAAATTCTATAGCTTTACAAAGCAACCATAAATTCTATAGTTTTACAAAGCAACCATAAATTTTATAGCTTTACAAAGCAACCATGAATTCTATAATTTTACAAAGCAACCATAAATTCTATACTTTACAAAGACACCCTTAAATTCTATAGCTTTACAAAGCAACAATATATTCTATAGTTTTACAAAGCAACCATAAATTTTATAGCTTTACAAAGCAACCATAAATTCTATAATTTTACAAAGCAACCATAAATTCTATACTTTACAAAGACACCCTTAAATTCTATAGCTTTACAAAACAACAATAAATTCTATAGTTTTACAAAGCAACCATAAATTTCATAGCTTTACAAAGCAACCATGAATTCTATAATTTTACAAAGCAACCATAAATTCTATACTTTACAAAGACACCCTTAAATTCTATAGCTTTACAAAGCAACCATAAATTCTATAGTTTTACAAAGCAACAATAAATTCTAAAGCTTTACAAAGCAACCATAAATTCTATAGTTTTACAAAGCAACCATAAATTTTATAGCTTTACAATGCAACCATGAATTCTATAATTTTACAAAGCAACCATAAATTCTATAGCTTTAAAAAGACACCCTTACATTCTATAGCTTTACAAAGCAACCATAAATTCTATAGTTTTACAAAGCAACCATAAATTCTATAGTTTTACAATGCAACCATGAATTCTATAATTTTACAAAGTAACCATAAATTCTATAGCTTTACAAAGACACCCTTAAATTCTATAGCTTTACAAAGCAACCATAAATTCTATAGTTTTACAAAGCAACCATAAATTTTATAGCTTTACAAAGCAACCATGAATTCTATAATTTTACAAGCAACCATAAATTCTATACTTTACAAAGACACCCTTAAATTCTATAGCTTTACAAAGCAACCATAAATTCTATAGTTTTACAAAGCAACCATAAATTCTATAGCTTTACAAAGCAACCATGAATTCTATAATTTTACAAAGCAACCATAAATTCTATACTTTACAAAGACACCCTTAAATTCTATAGCTTTACAAAGCAACCATAAATTCTATAGTTTTACAAAGCAACCATAAATTTTATAGGGGTACAAAGCAACCATGAATTCTATAATTTTACAAAGCAACCATAAATTCCATACTTTACAAAGACACCCTTAAATTCTATAGCTTTACAAAGCAACCATAAATTCTATAGTTTTACAAAGCAACCATAAATTTTATAGCTTTACAAAGCAACCATGAATTCTATAATTTTAAAAAGCAACCATAAATTCTATACTTTACAAAGACACCATTAAATTCTATAGCTTTACAAAGCAACCATAAATTCTATAGTTTTACAAAGCAACCATAAATTTTATAGCTTTACAAAGCAACCATAAATTCTATAATTTTACAAAGCAACCATAAATTCTATACTTTACAAAGACACCCTTAAATTCTATAGCTTTACAAAGCAACCATAAATTCTATAGTTTTACAAAGCAACCATAAATTCTATAGTTTTACAAAGCAACCATAAATTTTATAACTTTACAATACAACCATGAATTCTATAATTTTACAAAGTAACCATAAATTCTATAGCTTTACAAAGACACCCTTAAATTCTATAGCTTTACAAAGCAACCATAAATTCTATAGTTTTACAAAGCAACCATAAACTCTATAGTTTTACAATGCAACCATGAATTCTATAATTTTACAAAGTAACCATAAATTCTATAGCTTTACAAAGACACCCTTAAATTCTATAGCTTTACAAAGCAACCATAAATTCTATAGTGTTACAAAGCAACCATAAATTTTATAGCTTTACAATGCAACCATGAATTCTATAATTTTACAAAGTAACCATAAATTCTATAGCTTTACAAAGACACCCTTAAATTCTATAGCTTTACAAAGCAACCATAAATTCTATAGTTTTACAAAGCAACCATAAATTTTATAGCTTTACAAAGCAACCATGAATTCTATAATTTTACAAAGCAACCATAAATTCTATACTTTACAAAGACACCCTTAAATTCTATAGCTTTACAAAGCAACCATAAATTCTATAGTTTTACAAAGCAACCATAAATTCTATAGCTTTACAAAGCAACCATAAATTCTATAATTTTACAAAGCAACCATAAATTCTATACTTTACAAAGACACCCTTAAATTCTATAGCTTTACAAAGCAACCATAAATTCTATAGTTTTACAAAGCAACCATAAATTCTATAGCTTTACAAAGCAACCATGAATTCTATAATTTTACAAAGCAACCATAAATTCTATACTTTACAAAGACACCCTTAAATTCTATAGCTTTACAAAGCAACCATAAATTCTATAGTTTTACAAAGCAACCATAAATTTTATAGCTTTACAAAGCAACCATGAATTCTATAATTTTACAAAGCAACCATAAATTCTATACTTTACAAAGACACCCTTAAATTCTATAGCTTTACAAAGCAACCATAAATTCTATAGTTTTACAAAGCAACCATAAATTTTATAGCTTTACAAAGCAACCATGAATTCTATAATTTTACAAAGCAACCATAAATTCTATACTTTACAAAGACACCCTTAAATTCTATAGCTTTACAAAGCAACCATAAATTCTATAGTTTTACAAAGCAACCATAAATTTTATAGCTTTACAAAGCAACCATAAATTCTATAATTTTACAAAGCAACCATAAATTCTATACTTTACAAAGACACTCTTAAATTCTATAGCTTTACAAAGCAACCATAAATTCTATAGTTTTACAAAGCAACCATAAATTCTATAGCTTTACAAAGCAACCATGAATTCTATAATTTTACAAAGCAACCATAAATTCTATACTTTACAAAGACACCCTTAAATTCTATAGCTTTACAAAGCAACCATAAATTCTATAGTTTTACAAAGCAACCATAAATTTTATAGCTTTACAAAGCAACCATGAATTCTATAATTTTACAAAGCAACCATAAATTCTATACTTTACAAAGACACCCTTAAATTCTATAGCTTTACAAAGCAACCATAAATTCTATAGTTTTACAAAGCAACCATAAATTTTATAGCTTTACAAAGCAACCATGAATTCTATAATTTTACAAAGCAACCATAAATTCTATACTTTACAAAGACACCCTTAAATTCTATAGCTTTACAAAGCAACCATAAATTCTATAGTTTTACAAAGCAACAATAGATTTTATAGCTTTACAAAGCAACCATAAATTCTATAATTTTACAAAGCAACCATAAATTCTATACTTTACAAAGACACCCTTAAATTCTATAGCTTTACAAAGCAACCATAAATTCTATAGTTTTACAAAGCAACCATAAATTCTATAGCTTTACAAAGCAACCATAAATTCTATAGTTTTACAAAGCAACCATAAATTTTATAACTTTACAATGCAACCATGAATTCTATAATTTTACAAAGTAACCATAAATTCTATAGCTTTACAAAGACACCCTTAAATTCTATAGCTTTACAAAGCAACCATAAATTCTATAGTTTTACAAAGCAACCATAAATTCTATAGTTTTACAATGCAACCATGAATTCTATAATTTTACAAAGTAACCATAAATTCTATAGCTTTACAAAGACACCCTTTAATTCTATAGCTTTACAAAGCAACCATAAATTCTATAGTTTTACAAAGCAACCATAAATTTTATAGCTTTACAATGCAACCATGAATTCTATAATTTTACAAATTAACCATAAATTCTATAGCTTTACAAAGACACCCTTAAATTCTATAGCTTTACAAAGCAACCATAAATTCTATAGTTTTACAAAGCAACCATAAATTTTATAGCTTTACAAAGCAACCATGAATTCTATAATTTTACAAGCAACCATAAATTCTATACTTTACAAAGACACCCTTAAATTCTATAGCTTTACAAAGCAATCATAAATTCTATAGTTTTACAAAGCAACCATAAATTCTATAGCTTTACAAAGCAACCATGAATTCTATAATTTTACAAAGCAACCATAAATTCTATACTTTACAAAGACACCCTTAAATTCTATAGCTTTACAAAGCAACCATAAATTCTATAGTTTTACAAAGCAACCATAAATTTTATACGGGTACAAAGCAACCATGAATTCTATAGTTTTACAAAGCAACCATAAATTCCATACTTTACAAAGACACCCTTAAATTCTATAGCTTTACAAAGCAACCATAAATTCTATAGTTTTACAAAGCAACCATAAATTTTATAGCTTTACAAAGCAACCATGAATTCTATAATTTTACAAAGCAACCATAAATTCTATACTTTACAAAGACACCATTAAATTCTATAGCTTTACAAAGCAACCATAAATTCTATAGTTTTACAAAGCAACCATAAATTTTATAGCTTTACAAAGCAACCATGAATTCTATAATTTTACAAAGCAACCATAAATTCTATACTTTACAAAGACACCCTTAAATTCTATAGCTTTACAAAGCAACCATAAATTCTATAGTTTTACAAAGCAACCATAAATTCTATAGCTTTACAAAGCAACCATGAATTCTATAATTTTACAAAGCAACCATAAATTCTATACTTTACAAAGACACCCTTAAATTCTATAGCTTTACAAAGCAACCATAAATTCTATAGTTTTACAAAGCAACCATAAATTCTATAGCTTTACAAAGCAACCATGAATTCTATAATTTTACAAAGCAACCATAAATTCTATACTTTACAAAGACACCCTTAAATTCTATAGCTTTACAAAGCAACCATAAATTCTATAGTTTTACAAAGCAACCATAAATTTTATAGCTTTACAAAGCAACCATGAATTCTATAATTTTACAAAGCAACCATAAATTCTATACTTTACAAAGACACCCTTAAATTCTATAGCTTTACAAAGCAACCATAAATTCTATAGTTTTACAAAGCAACCATAAATTTTATAGCTTTACAAAGCAACCATAAATTCTATAATTTTACCAAGCCACCATAAATTCTATACTTTACAAAGACACCCTTAAATTCTATAGCTTTACAAAGCAACCATAAATTCTAGTTTTACAAAGCAACCATAAATTCTATAGCTTTACAAAGCAACCATGAATTCTATAGTTTTACAAAGCAACCATAAATTCTATACTTTACAAAGACACCCTTAAATTCTATAGCTTTACAAAGCAACCATAAATTCTATAGTTTTACAAAGCAACCATAAATTCTATAGCTTTACAAAGCAACCATAAATTCTATAGTTTTACAAAGCAACCATAAATTTTATAACTTTACAATGCAACCATGAATTCTATAATTTTACAAAGTAACCATAAATTCTATAGCTTTACAAAGACACCCTTTAATTCTATAGCTTTACAAAGCAACCATAAATTCTATAGTTTTACAAAGCAACCATAAATTCTATAGTTTTACAATGCAACCATGAATTCTATAGTTTTACACAGTAACCATAAATTCTATAGCTTTACAAAGACACCCTTTAATTCTATAGCTTTACAAAGCAACCATAAATTCTATAGTGTTACAAAGCAACCATAAATTTTATAGCTTTACAATGCAACCATGAATTCTATAATTTTACAAAGTAACCATAAATTCTATAGCTTTACAAAGACA
Organism: Euprymna scolopes; assembly: GCF_053919585.1. NCBI lineage: Eukaryota > Metazoa > Mollusca > Cephalopoda > Sepiida > Sepiolidae > Euprymna > Euprymna scolopes. The sequence goes on along the minus strand of NC_136510.1, from coordinate 108,254,061 downwards.
CCCTTAAATTCTATAGCTTTACAAAGCAACCATAAATTCTATAGTTTTACATAGCAACCATAAATTTTATAGCTTTACAAAGCAACCATGAATTCTATAATTTTACAAAGCAACCATAAATTCTATACTTTACAAAGACACCCTTAAATTCTATAGCTTTACAACGCAACCATAAATTCTATAGTTTTACAAAGCAACCATAAATTCTATAGCTTTACAAAGCAACCATAAATTCTATAATTTTACAAAGCAACCATAAATTCTATACTTTACAAAGACACCCTTAAATTCTATAGCTTTACAAAGCAACCATAAATTCTATAGTTTTACAAAGCAACCATAAATTTTATAGCTTTACAAAGCAACCATGAATTCTATAATTTTACAAAGCAACCATAAATTCTATACTTTACAAAGACACCCTTAAATTCTATAGCTTTACAAAGCAACCATAAATTCTATAGTTTTACAAAGCAACCATAAATTTTATAGCTTTACAAAGCAACCATGAATTCTATAATTTTACAAAGCAACCATAAATTCTATACTTTACAAAGACACCCTTAAATTCTATAGCTTTACAAAGCAACCATATATTCTATAGTTTTACAAAGCAACCATAAATTTTATAGCTTTACAAAGCAACCATAAATTCTATAATTTTACAAAGCAACCATAAATTCTATACTTTACAAAGACACCCTTAAATTCTATAGCTTTACAAAACAACAATAAATTCTATAGTTTTACAAAGCAACCATAAATTTCATAGCTTTACAAAGCAACCATGAATTCTATAATTTTACAAAGCAACCATAAATTCTATACTTTACAAAGACACCCTTAAATTCTATAGCTTTACAAAGCAACCATAAATTCTATAGTTTTACAAAGCAACCATAAATTCTATAGCTTTACAAAGCAACCATAAATTCTATAGTTTTACAAAGCAACCATAAATTTTATAGCTTTACAATGCAACCATGAATTCTATAATTTTACAAAGCAACCATAAATTCTATAGCTTTAAAAAGACACCCTTACATTCTATAGCTTTACAAAGCAACCATAAATGCTATAGTTTTACAAAGCAACCATAAATTCTATAGTTTTACAATGCAACCATGAATTCTATAATTTTACAAAGTAACCATAAATTCTATAGCTTTACAAAGACACCCTTAAATTCTATAGCTTTACAAAGCAACCATAAATTCTATAGTTTTACAAAGCAACCATAAATTTTATAGCTTTACAATGCAACCATGAATTCTATAATTTTACAAATTAACCATAAATTCTATAGCTTTACAAAGACACCCTTAAATTCTATAGCTTTACAAAGCAACCATAAATTCTATAGTTTTACAAAGCAACCATAAATTTTATAGCTTTACAAAGCAACCATGAATTCTATAATTTTACAAGCAACCATAAATTCTATACTTTACAAAGACACCCTTAAATTCTATAGCTTTACAAAGCAACCATAAATTCTATAGTTTTACAAAGCAACCATAAATTCTATAGCTTTACAAAGCAACCATGAATTCTATAATTTTACAAAGCAACCATAAATTCTATACTTTACAAAGACACCCTTAAATTCTATAGCTTTACAAAGCAACCATAAATTCTATAGTTTTACAAAGCAACCATAAATTTTATAGGGGTACAAAGCAACCATGAATTCTATAATTTTACAAAGCAACCATAAATTCCATACTTTACAAAGACACCCTTAAATTCTATAGCTTTACAAAGCAACCATAAATTCTATAGTTTTACAAAGCAACCATAAATTTTATTGCTTTACAAAGCAACCATGAATTCTATAATTTTACAAAGCAACCATAAATTCTATACTTTACAAAGACACCATTAAATTCTATAGCTTTACAAAGCAACCATAAATTCTATAGTTTTACAAAGCAACCATAAATTTTATAGCTTTACAAAGCAACCATGAATTCTATAATTTTACAAAGCAACCATAAATACTATACTTTACAAAGACACCCTTAAATTCTATAGCTTTACAAAGCAACCATAAATTCTATAGTTTTACAAAGCAACCATAAATTCTATAGCTTTACAAAGCAACCATAAATTCTATAATTTTACAAAGCAACCATAAATTCTATACTTTACAAAGACACCCTTAAATTCTATAGCTTTACAAAGCAACCATAAATTCTATAGTTTTACAAAGCAACCATAAATTCTATTGCTTTACAAAGCAACCATGAATTCTATAATTTTACAAAGCAACCATAAATTCTATACTTTACAAAGACACCCTTAAATTCTATAGCTTTACAAAGCAACCATAAATTCTATAGTTTTACAAAGCAACCATAAATTTTATAGCTTTACAAAGAAACCATGAATTCTATAATTTTACAAAGCAACCATAAATTCTATACTTTACAAAGACACCCTTAAATTCTATAGCTTTACAAAGCAACCATTAATTCTATAGTTTTACAAAGCAACCATAAATTTTATAGCTTTACAAAGCAACCATAAATTCTATAATTTTACCAAGCCACCATAAATTCTATACTTTACAAAGACACCCTTAAATTCTATAGCTTTACAAAGCAACCATAAATTCTATAGTTTTACAAAGCAACCATAAATTCTATAGCTTTACAAAGCAACCATGAATTCTATAATTTTACAAAGCAACCATGAATTCTATACTTTACAAAGACACCCTTAAATTCTATAGCTTTACAAAGCAACCATGAATTCTATAGTTTTACAAAGCAACCATAAATTCTATAGCTTTACAAAGCAACCATAAATTCTATAGTTTTACAAAGCAACCATAAATTTTATAACTTTACAATGCAACCATGAATTCTATAATTTTACAAAGTAACCATAAATTCTATAGCTTTACAAAGACACCCTTAAATTCTATAGCTTTACAAAGCAACCATAAATTCTATAGTTTTACAAAGCAACCATAAATTCTATAGTTTTACAATGCAACCATGAATTCTATAATTTTACAAAGTAACCATAAATTCTATAGCTTTACAAAGACACCCTTAAATTCTATAGCTTTACAAAGCAACCATAAATTCTATAGTGTTACAAAGCAACCATAAATTTTATAGCTTTACAATGCAACCATGAATTCTATTATTTTACAAAGTAACCATAAATTCTATAGCTTTACAAAGACACCCTTAAATTCTATAGCTTTACAAAGCAACCATAAATTCTATAGTTTTACAAAGCAACCATAAATTTTATAGCTTTACAAAGCAACCATGAATTCTATAATTTTACAAAGCAACCATAAATTCTATACTTTACAAAGACACCCTTAAATTCTATAGCTTTACAAAGCAACCATAAATTCTATAGTTTTACAAAGCAACCATAAATTCTATAGCTTTACAAAGCAACCATAAATTCTATAATTTTACAAAGCAACCATAAATTCTATACTTTACAAAGACACCCTTAAATTCTATAGCTTTACAAAGCAACCATAAATTCTATAGTTTTACAAAGCAACCATAAATTCTATAGCTTTACAAAGCAACCATGAATTCTATAATTTTACAAAGCAACCATAAATTCTATACTTTACAAAGACACCCTTAAATTCTATAGCTTTACAAAGCAACCATAAATTCTATAGTTTTACAAAGCAACCATAAATTTTATAGCTTTACAAAGCAACCATGAATTCTATAATTTTACACAGCAACCATAAATTCTATACTTTACAAAGCCACCCTTAAATTCTATAGCTTTACAAAGCAACCATAAATTCTATAGTTTTACAAAGCAACCATAAATTTTATAGCTTTACAAAGCAACCATGAATTCTATAATTTTACAAAGCAACCATAAATTCTATACTTTACAAAGACACCCTTAAATTCTATAGCTTTACAAAGCAACCATAAATTCTATAGTTTTACAAAGCAACCATAAATTTTATAGCTTTTCAAAGCAACCATAAATTCTATAATTTTACAAAGCAACCATAAATTCTATACTTTACAAAGACACCCTTAAATTCTATAGCTTTACAAAGCAACCATAAATTCCATAGTTTTACAAAGCAACCATAAATTCTATTGCTTTACAAAGCAACCATGAATTCTATAGTTTTACAAAGCAACCATAAATTCTATACTTTACAAAGACACCCTTAAATTCTATAGCTTTACAAAGCAACCATAAATTCTATAGTTTTACAAAGCAACCATAAATTTTATAGCTTTACAAAGCAACCATGAATTCTATAATTTTACAAAGCAACCATAAATTCTATACTTTACAAAGACACCCTTAAATTCTATAGCTTTACAAAGCAACCATAAATTCTATAGTTTTACAAAGCAACCATAAATTTTATAGCTTTACAAAGCAACCATGAATTCTATAATTTTACAAAGCAACCATAAATTCTATACTTTACAAAGACACCCTTAAATTCTATAGCTTTACAAAGCAACCATGAATTCTATAGTTTTACAAAGCAACCATAGATTTTATAGCTTTACAAAGCAACCATAAATTCTATAATTTTACAAAGCAACCATAAATTCTATACTTTACAAAGACACCCTTAAATTCTATAGCTTTACAAAGCAACCATAAATTCTATAGTTTTACAAAGCAACCATAAATTCTATAGCTTTACAAAGCAACCATAAATTCTATAGTTTTACAAAGCAACCATAAATTTTATAACTTTACAATGCAACCATGAATTCTATAATTTTACAAAGTAACCATAAATTCTATAGCTTTACAAAGACACCCTTAAATTCTATAGCTTTACAAAGCAACCATAAATTCTATAGTTTTACAAAGCAACCATAAATTCTATAGCTTTACAATGCAACCATGAATTCTATAATTTTACAAAGTAACCATAAATTCTATAGCTTTACAAAGCAACCATAAATTCTATAGTTTTACAAAGCAACCATAAATTCTATAGTTTTACAATGCAACCATGAATTCTATAATTTTACAAAGCAACCATAAATTCTATACTTTACAAAGACACCCTTAAATTCTATAGCTTTACAAAGCAACGATAAATTCTATAGTTTTACAAAGCAACCATAAATTCTATAGCTTTACAAAGCAACCATAAATTCTATACATTTACAAAGCAACCATAAATTCTATACTTTACAAAGACACCCTTAAATTCTATAGCTTTACAAAGCAACCATAAATTCTATAGTTTTACAAAGCAACCATAAATTCTATAGCTTTACAAAGCAACCATGAATTCTATAATTTTACAAAGCAACCATAAATTCTATACTTTACATAGACACCCTTAAATTCTATAGCTTTACAAAGCAACCATAAATTCTATAGTTTTACAAAGCAACCATAAATTTTATAGCTTTACAAAGCAACCATGAATTCTATAATTTTACAAAGCAACAATAAATTCTATACTTTACAAAGACACCCTTAAATTCTATAGCTTTACAAAGCAACCATAAATTCTATAGTTTTACAAAGCAACCATAAATTCTATAGGTTTACAAAGCAACCATAAATGCTATAGTTTTACAAAGCAACCATAAATTCTATAGTTTTACAATGCAACCATGAATTCTATAATTTTACAAAGTAACCATAAATTCTATAGCTTTACAAAGACACCCTTAAATTCTATAGCTTTACAAAGCAACCATAAATTCTATAGTTTTACAAAGCAACCATAAATTTTATTGCTTTACAATGCCACAATGAATTCTATAATTTTACAAAGTAACCATAAATTCTATAGTTTTACAAAGACACCCTTGAATTCTATAGCTTTACAAAGCAACCATAAATTCTATAGTTTTACAAAGCAACCATAAATTTTATAGCTTTACAATGCAACCATGAATTCTATAATTTTACAAAGCAACCATAAATTCCATAGTTTTACAAAGCAACCATAAATTCTATAGCTTTACAAAGCAACCATGAATTCTATAGTTTTACAAAGCAACCATAAATTCTATACTAGACAAAGACACCCTTAAATTCTATAGCTTTACAAAGCAACCATAAATTCTATAGTTTTACAAAGCAACCATAAATTTTATAGCTTTACAAAGCAACCATGAATTCTATAATTTTACAAAGCAACCATAAATTCTATACTTTACAAAGACACCCTTAAATTCTATAGCTTTACAAAGCAACCATAAATTCTATAGTTTTACAATGCAACCATAAATTTTATAGCTTTACAAAGCAACCATGAATTCTATAATTTTACAAAGCAACCATAAATTCTATACTTTACAAAGACACCCTTAAATTCTATAGCTTTACAAAGCAACCATAAATTCTATAGTTTTACAAAGCAACCATAGATTTTATAGCTTTACAAAGCAACCATAAATTCTATAATTTTACAAAGCAACCATAAATTCTATACTTTACAAAGACACCCTTAAATTCTATAGCTTTACAAAGCAACCATAAATTCTATAGTTTTACAAAGCAAGCATAAATTTTATAGCTTTACAAAGCAACCATAAATTCTATAGTTTTACAAAGCAACCATAAATTTTATAACTTTACAATGCAACCATGAATTCTATAATTTTACAAAGTAACCATAAATTCTATAGCTTTACAAAGACACCCTTAAATTCTATAGCTTTACAAAGCAACCATAAATTCTATAGTTTTACAAAGCAACCATAAATTCTATAGCTTTACAATGCAACCATGAATTCTATAATTTTACAAAGTAACCATAAATTCTATAGCTTTACAAAGCAACCATAAATTCTATAGTTTTACAAAGCAACCATAAATTCTATAGTTTTACAATGCAACCATGAATTCTATAATTTTACAAAGTAACCATAAATTCTATAGCTTTACAAAGACACCCTTAAATTCTATAGCTTTACAAAGCAACCATAAATTCTATAGTTTTACAAAGCAACCATAAATTTTATTGCTTTACAATGCCACCATGAATTCTATAATTTTACAAAGTAACCATAAATTCTATACTTTACAAAGACACCCTTAAATTCTATAGCTTTACAAAGCAACCATAAATTCTATAGTTTTACAAAGCAACCATAAATTCTATAGCTTTACAAAGCAACCATGAATTCTATAATTTTACAAAGCAACCATAAATTCTATACTTTACAAAGACACCCTTAAATTCTATAGCTTTACAAAGCAACCATTAATTCTATAGTTTTACAAAGCAACCATAAATTTTATAGCTTTACAAAGCAACCATGAATTCTATAATTTTACAAAGCAACAATAAATTCTATACTTTACAAAGACACCCTTAAATTCTATAGCTTTACAAAGCAACCATAAATTCTATAGTTTTACAAAGCAACCATAAATTCTATAGGTTTACAAAGCAACCATAAATGCTATAGTTTTACAAAGCAACCATAAATTCTATAGTTTTACAATGCAACCATGAATTCTATAATTTTACAAAGTAACCATAAATTCTATAGCTTTACAAAGACACCCTTAAATTCTATAGCTTTACAAAGCAACCATAAATTCTATAGTTTTACAAAGCAACCATAAATTTTATTGCTTTACAATGCCACCATGAATTCTATAATTTTACAAAGTAACCATAAATTCTATAGTTTTACAAAGACACCCTTGAATTCTATAGCTTTACAAAGCAACCATAAATTCTATAGTTTTACAAAGCAACCATAAATTTTATAGCTTTACAATGCAACCATGAATTCTATAATTTTACAAAGTAACCATAAATTCTATAGCTTTACAAAGACACCCTTAAATTCTATAGTTTTACAAAGCAACCATAAATTCTATAGTTTTACAAAGCAACCATAAATTTTATAGCTTTACAAAGCAACCATGAATTCTATAATTTTACAAAGCAACCATAAATTCTATACTTTACAAAGACACCCTTAAATTCTATAGCTTTACAAAGCAACCATAAATTCTATAGTTTTACAAAGCAACCATAAATTTTATAGCTTTACAAAGACACCCTTAAATTCTATAGCTTTACAAAGACACCGTTAAATTCTATACTTTACAAAAACACCGTTAAATTCTATACTTTACAAAGCAACCATAAATTCTATAGCTTTACAAAGACACCGTTAAATTCTATAGCTTTACAAAGCAACCATAAATTTTATAGCTTTACAAAGCAACCATGAATTCTATAATTTTACAAAGCAACCATAAATTCTATACTTTACAAAGACACCCTTAAATTCTATAGCTTTACAAAGCAACCATAAATTCTATAGTTTTACAAAGCAACCATAAATTTTATACTTTACAAAGACACCCTTAAATTCTATAGCTTTACAAAGCAACCATGAATTCTATAATTTTACAAAGCAACCATAAATTCTATACTTTACAAAGACACCCTTAAATTCTATAGCTTTACAAAGCAACCATGAATTCTATAATTTTACAAAGCAACCATAAATTCTATAGCTTTACAAAGCAACCATAAATTCTATAGTTTTACAAAGCAACCATAAATTCTATAGCTTTACAAAGCAACCATAAATTCTATAGTTTTACAAAGCAACCATAAATTTTATAGCTTTACAAAGCAACCATGAATTCTATAATTTTACAAAGCAACCATAAATTCTATACTTTACAAAGCAACCATAAATTCTATAGTTTTACAAAGCAACCATAAATTTTATAGCTTTACAATGCAAACATAAATTCTATAATTTTACAAAGCAACCATAAATTCTATAGCTTTACAAAGACACCGTTAAATTCTATAGCTTTACAAAGCAACCATAAATTCTATAGTTTTACAAAGCAACCATAAATTCTATATTTTTACAAAGCAACCATAAATTCAATAGTTTTACAAAGCAACCATAAATTTTATAGCTTTACAATGCAACCATGAATTCTATAATTTTACAAAGTAACCATAAATTCTATAGCTTTACAAAGACACCCTTAAATTCTATAGCTTTACAAAGCAACCATAAATTCTATAGTTTTACAAAGCAACCATAAATTCTATAGTTTTACAAAGCAACCATAAATTCTATAGTTTTACAAAGCAACCATAAATTTTATAGCTTTACAATGCAACCATGAATTCTATAATTTTACAAAGTAACCATAAATTCTATAGCTTTACAAAGACACCCTTAAATTCTATAGCTTTACAAAGCAACCATAAATTCTATAGTTTTACAAAGCAACCATAAATTCTATAGTTTTACAAAGCAACCATAAATTCTATAATTTTACAAAGCAACCATAAATTCTATACTTTACAAAGACACCCTTAAATTCTATAGCTTTTCAAAGCAAACATAAATTTTATAGCTTTACATAGCAACCATTGGTGGAGTACTGTTGTAACATCTCGGCTGGTGCGCCAACCACTCGTGTTTCTCACTTTCTCTTAACTCTGAATGATTGTACCAAACATGGTTATTCCCAAGGGGTGCTTATACACCACAATACAAAAATGCTTATAATGTTATTATTTTGTAAAATATAATTATCCTGCTGATTCAAGTTATATCTACAGTCCTTGTTGAACAGTTTAAATCACTTGTAGCTTGTTGATATTTATATAAAATAATACAATAAAATAAATTATAAAACTAAGGAAAAATTAAGATATTACATTAGCTAAGTTCATATTTACAAGATTGAAAGAGTAATAAATTGTAAATGAAATAATAATCCCATCAAAACTTATTATAAAGAAAATAGCAAAAACATATTAATTCCATATTAAATATTACAGAGTAGATTAATGATACATAATATGCGCTTATATCTACAAATTTTAATTCCCACTGGAAAAATGCAAAAATATAAAAATCATAAAATCATACCAACGTTAGTCAGCTGAACGACAGAGCGACGACCACCTTTCAAGGAAAACTGAGATACAACTGCGCCATAACACGTGTGCTATACCTTCACTGAGTCAGGAGAGTTCTATGGGGGATTGAAAAGAAATAAGTTGCCAACTAGGAATTATGAGCACTTAAGTGAAGTTGGGGTGACAAAACACCTCATGGGACTAACTCAAGCTTAAACAGGATCTCCAAAAGAGCCGTTAATCTAATAAGTGCCACATTCTCGGCTAATCTCCAGCACAAGCACCGCAATGGTGCATTCCTGTGCTGTTGTAATAAGTACTACAATAGAATATGCTCCGACAAATTTATGAGTCTCGCACTCACCCCGCCTCCGTCTACAGAAATACTGCGATCAACACATCAATCAACAAAATCCCACCCCTTCACTGTAGACGTCCACAGATTCTGGAAAGCTTTTTACTTTAATAATTTATTTTCTTCGAATTTTTTTTTTTTACATAAGCATACCACTTATGAAGGCCCAAAAACCACTCGATGATAAGGGTTAAGAGTGTACAGTAGTCAAGTGGACAGTATAGTAATCGTTAGTAATGAAAATTCAGTAAATTTGTTAACTTAAGTAGAACGGCTCATCAAGAACTTGTTTACGTTGGACTTGAAGACAACCATATTGTAGTCAGCTGGAAAGCAGGAAAACGGAAGACAATTCCTCAGGCGTGCAGTTCTAAGAAAGAAGCTTTGTTCATGGAATCTACGTTTAGATTTAGGCACAAGTAAAGAGTCGGGGGTAATTACTGATCGTGTTTTCAGCTAGACGAGTGTTTCTTGTGAAAGTTTGGCAAGGGGGGCATAGATTGAAGCTCAGTCGAACACTTTCCATGCTTTCCTTTTGAATATCCACTGCGTCCTCTGTTGCCGACAGTACCAACATGCAGAAATCTAAATATAACGTAAACAAGTATCTTGATTCACGAACTATCACTAAGGACGCCTTTATAAATCTGGGTCATGTTTTCAAGTCCTAAGTAAGTTTTTGTTGATCCGTTTTCTTAATTTTTTTTTTTTTTACACATATTTTAATGGAATGTGCTCTGATGAACTCGTTGCACTTGTGCCCCCTCATATCCCGACAAACCCACTTAGCAACAAAAGCTCATCCCTTCACTGTTGAGGTTCCTAAGTTACTGCTGGGAGGCACGTGAACCTTTCTCACCGTTCATCACGGGTAGTCCAACTAAAGCAGGCAATTAATTTGATTGAAAAACTCTCGGCGAATACTCGGCGGATGGCGGCGATCAGGCTGGCTTTGGTATTGTGAGAGATCATGTTGATGATGTTCTCGGCCAAACGAAGTAGTCCAGCGGTTTCCGGTCGATGGAAGAGGGGGTTCAGTGACAAAAGGATACAAAATTGTAGCACTCCTTCTGAAACCAAACCTGGGTCTCTTTGGACTTGTGGGCCGGCGCCGAGTTCTGTGCCCATCCGATTGCACAAGCAGATCGCCACACTCTTAAACACACCCAGATACACTTTGGTGTTGCTTTTCAAGCCGACTTCGAAGAAATGAGGTGGCCTGAGGTGGTCGTCACTTGAAATCACACCAAACATCATAATCGTGGCTGGAAACTTTGTTTTCATCACCCTGTGCACGCCCTCAAGCGTTGAAGCATCCGGATTTGCATTTGGAGGGTGCTGGCAATGGTCCTGTTCTTATAACATGTATAGGTAGAGAGAATGAGTTGTAAAGCAGCGTATCTCCGGCGTCGCTCGTTAAACATTGTCAGTTTTAGACATGATACAAGGCTCATCGCTTTCGGGATTAGTAAACAACTAGTCACGTAGGGTGATGAAAACAAAGTTTTCGGCCACGATTATGATGTTTGGTGTGATTTCAAGTAGTAGATGCTCTGCAACAACAACAAAATGGAAATGGAATCATGTCTTTTTTAGGGCGACAATTTTATCGTTCCACTCTGCATAGAATGGTGAAACTTTCGTTAATCCTCATTCAGTCCTGTATTTATATAATGTGACTTGCTTAAAATTAGCCCGTTTTCTCTAATCTTTCTCTTATATATATATATATATATATATATATATATATATATATATATATATATATATAGAGAGAGAGAGAGAGAGAGAGAGAGAGAGAGAGATAGATAGATAGATAGATAGATAGATAGAAAGAATTTTACTTTTTCTTTTCAATAAATTGGGTTAATTATTCTAATTACCTTAGTCGGATTTACTTTCAAATTTTGAATAGACGTGATTTTGCCAACAAATATTTAAATGTTATATTTATTCATCTGGAAAATGCTGAAATGGCAAATGATTTCCAATTTTCATTTCAAACTTTTGTAAAGACTCAATTTTTCCAGACAGATAAATTACATTGAAATATTTGTTTACCAAAATTCGTCTATTATATATACAATGGTGTCTAGTATTGTGTCCTAAACTGTACTACAGTAAATAAAAGTATTAAGTGACATATGTGCGTGCGTGCGTGCGTGCGTGCGTGTGTGCGTGCGTGCGTGTGTGTGTGTGTGCGTGTGTGTGTGTGTGTGTGTGTGTGTGTGTGTGTGTGTGTGTGTGTGTGTGTGTGAATATATAGGCTCGCTGTTTTTGTAAATAAGCGGTTGGAGCACTATAAAAGTAGTGGACGAATATTTGTTTGAAATGGACATTTGTCGAGGTTATTTACAGGCACCGCTCCCGTAAGGCGATGGGCAGAATTGCCGACTGTCAACGCGATGGTTCGAGGTTCAAGGTTCAATTCTCGGATTGGAGAGGTGCTAGTATGTCGATGACTACAAATATATATATATATATATATATATATATATATATATATATATATATATATATTCGCCCATTCAGTTACCTCATTCAATAAAGGGAACAGTTTTTTACTCCATGGGTATCTCTGGTGTGATCTCGAATAAATCCCCGATAAACTCGTCAACCCTTTATGATCTGAATTATGATAAATATGATTAAAACAATATTTATTGTAAATTTTAATTGGTTTAATTGGTAATGATATTATGATTGTCTTAATTCTAGAAAAATTATAATAACCAAGAAACAGAGGTGAGATAATTTAATGATTCCTGTTGCTAAACAACAGGTGGCCAGACGCTTGGAAATATTTCAGATTGGTTTAGTCTCACCTCTATGTTTAATTGACTGGCTGGCCACTGGTTGTGTGTTTAGTTCTTGTCCATGGTTGTAATGTTGGCCTCTCCATTGCCGATTGCTGTCATCTTATTGAAAAAGGGGGATAAAAGATTTGGACTTAACCTTTTTTTACCTGAATTGTGATGTAGATGATAAAAAATATATTTATTGTTAATTTTAGTTAGTTTAAAGGGTAATAATACTATGATTGTCTTCAAACTGAAAAAAATTATGAAGTTCAATAGTTAAACTACCACTGGGAATTTTTGCATTTCATAAACTTACCTTGATTATTATCCATAGTGTTTGAAAAAATGTGTATTTATGACAACAAACAAAATCTTCCACTCTCTGAGACAGATGGCGGTAGACTGAATGTAAGTAATGGACATCTTCAATCTGGAGGTATCTGGCATCTACTAATACGTACAAGGCGTGTTTGAATAAATTCCAACTTCATTTATGCCTTTATATTCATTTATTTAGTACTGAACGAATTAATTCAACTAGGTAATAAAGGGCTAAGTGTTTTAAGTAAATCCGCTTCAGTTTGGGGTCGAAAAGTTAGGTTGATCAACTATTATTACACGAGTATCAACCTTATCACAAGATGATCAGCTTGACTGAGCTCCAATCTTTGGTTTCTTTTAAAAAACAGATTCTCATCAAGAACTCTTCTTATTACAACCACTAAAAAGCTCTCCGTTATTCCTCTATTTGCATAAAATTAAATGGAACTGCGATTAATAAAGTTTATTTTAAATAACTTCCCACATATGAAGCACGTTAACTCGGGACTACTTCCCTATAGAGTAAATATGATTATTTTCAAGTACACTGTCTATAAATATCTACTGAGTCGTCCTCTGAATTAATCAATTATACTTTTCAATATTTTTCTAATTTTGTTCGATTCAACTTGAGTGGCTTTTGGCCTTGGTGGTTGGTAAATTATTTGTTGACACATCGGCGTCTAAATTGAACTTGTTTTTGCGCAAGTTCTTTGCGCATACACTCGTTTGAATTAAAAAAGGAAGATAAAACATTCTAAGCCAATTAAACTCATATCTCTGAATTTATAATAAAAATAGGCATAAAACGTAAGATTTTTCTTAAATAAACAATTAAGTTAAAATTTACAACAGATTTAACACCTGCATCGCTTCATCTCCCACTCCGCCTTTCTGTTGGGTTTTAGAGCTGCTGTCATTTCAACTCACGCATACACAGGCACACTACTCATTAATAAATAATTGTCGTTTGCTTATAAAACAAAAACGATGTATAAACTTATCTATTGAAATATTATTAACTTTTCTTGTTGAACTTAGTTTCTACAATGAAAACAAATGAATGTTGAATCTTATTAATAACTTTTAATAAAATATAATTTGTATAACTGAGCCGGGTAGTTTTCGTTATGATTTTCAGCAACGGGGAATTCCTGGCCCTTAAATTATCGACTCAGATTTCTTCCATATCTCAGCTAAAGAATTCTCCTTGTTTTACAAGAACTCTAAAAATATAACATTTTATGTTTTCTTATTAACGTAAATTTCCGTTTTAAACACATCCCTATATATATATATAAAATGAACTCATTTTTCCCCATGATTTTGACCTTATTTAAATTAAAAATCAAGATATTTCATGCAAATGTAATATGCACAAACTGCAGCACAATATGTGAGGTGTGTTATAGACATATTACCTCTCCACTTCCTCGCTAATCGTAGATTCCTATATTTTTTCTGCTGAGTGTTCACTGCCACAATCGGTTAAAACCAATGGAAGTAGTAAAATCTTTTCTCCTCCCCCCGCCACCACTTACACCGTTTCCAGGATCGTTCATAAGAGACAGTTACGAAGGAACGCCGGTTTGGGTTTCCTTTACTTTGTAGTTGCTTAAAAAAACTGGAACGGAATTTTACCGTACCTTTCCGTTCTATGCTTCCTATTGGGTGAAACGCACCACGGAATTAACCGATACCGACATTCCCACAAACATTAATTCTTATCCCAAGCTTACTTTTACATTGCTTAACTACCATTTATATTACTTCAACAAATTGCATAGCATACTATTCAAACACTCTCTTACGGAAATTCGTGTTCTGCAATACGATTTCAGTTTACACATAGAAAATCGCGTTTACTAAAAAAACCCGAAACGAACTAACCTTTGATTCCTTATTTTACTGCAAACTCAATTGGTCTCCAACTCTTACTTACTTATCCAACTTTAATTATGACACGTTTGTTTTTCTTTCAGCGTAGCCTCATCGAATAACACTTAGCAGCCGATATTCAGGTAAATGCACTTTTATATCACATTGCATTATACAACCGTTCATTTCTTCCATGTAATTTTATCGATTATGCCATTCACGTAAAACGCGCTTACAAAATGTATATAGTCCGTTTAGGCTTACCCCGTTCACTGTCTTCCACTGTAGAACGCCGGATTTCAATAATTTCTTTTTACGTTTTTCTTTCTTTCATGAAATACACTAACATGCCCCAAACTAGCCGAATGCCATCTTTTCGTTAATTATGTTTATTTAAACAGTTGCCTAAAAACGAATTAAATTTCCCACTTCCTTCCTTTCAAATTTTTCTCTTTAAAAAAAAACCCACATGCATTCAGTTTCACTTATGCACCAATGGGGAGAATGAAACCATAACTTATAATGTGGGATTTTTTACCAGTCTTTGCGATACAAAATTAGTGATTCTGTCAATTTTCCGCTCAAAACATTCAGATACAATTAAGAACAAAGCATTCAGTTTCATCTGATTGCCAGGGAAGGGGGGAACAAATAAATAAATAAATTGAGTTTCATTTCTTTGGGAACATAAACAATAATGTCATTTTTTCCAACATTTTTACACTAAAAAAAATGATTCTTTCCATTTTTTTATAAAATAAACATATAAAACATCATTTCCGTTTTATTTCGTTTTTGTAGTTGCTTAAAAAACTGGAATGGAATTTTAACGTTCCTTTTCGTTCTATGCTTTCTACTGGGTGAAACGCACTATGGACTTCACGAAATCGAAGGGTTATTTATGGCATTTTTTTTTCGCTTTTCACTCTTTTTTTTTTGTTTGTTTGTTTTTGTTTTTCCGAACACATTCATCATTTTTTTCCTTATTTTTGTTTTTTATTTTTTGTTTTTTGTTTTTCCGATTTTTTAAAAGAAGTTTTACGTTTGTTTGCTGTTTCTTTTGTTGTTGTTGTTGTTTTTTTTTTTTTGTTTTTTTTTGTTTGTTGTTTGTTTGTTTGTTGTTTGTTTGTTTAGTTTTATCGATTTTTTAAGAAGTTTGACATCGTTTTTTTATAATATTAAATAGGGTTTTTACTTCGCTTATTCTTTACTCCCCCCTTACACACACACCTCCAAACACCCGCGGTACCCCCGCTAGTATAAAATATTTCTGAATTTGTGCTTTGAAATTCATTATTTTTATTGTAAATATATATAATTTGCTCTTGCTTTCTCATAATTTAATTGTACAGATGTGATGTATATTTTGACGTCCAAAAGTTCTCGGATGTGTATTAATCTTATTTTTAAAAAGACTAAAAGTCCATTAGTGTAATTAAGAGCAAGCCGATAAAGGTTAAACAGTCTTTCTAATAAGGCGGGATCAAGGGTTAAACCAAATCAAGCTGGTTGACTCGGGCTTAAAACTCGAACGATTTTGACAAGAACGAACGTTGAGTGCATAATGACGTGTCGGTGACTACCCCTAAAATATATAGAAACGTAGAAGCGGCGAGAGGTAGCGATGTATGGCAGATGAATCGATAGAGTAATTTCCACCCTCCTTCTAAGGATAGGCATATAACAAGAGCGCGACTTCAACTATGAAACAAATAAAGTTCCAATTGTCCAGAGAAATGAGACTTGCGTTGTTATGAGGTTTTGCTCCAGGGTAGCCAGCACGGTCAAGTGATGCGGAGAAAATATATAAAAAGGTACGTTCTACTTTTATTTTATGACCCCTCCCCAAATAAAAGAGTTGATGTGCCGTAATGTTAACACTTGACGCAATATAAGCAGACACTCTATCCTTCTCTTCTCCCACAACAGAACAGTAATAGTTGTTGTTGTAGTAGTAGCAGCAGCAGCTATGCGTGGTATATCAACAACACATTCTTCACAACAGATTCTGCATGAGGTGTTCTGTCCGTTTCTCAACAACAACAAAACTTTGTTCAGTCGTCTGCAGACAAATCCCACCTACTGAACTCCTTATTGTTTGTCTTTTTATACACTTTGCCATATTTGCATCTCTCACGTGATCCTATCCGTGATCGTCATGTATATTTTTATTCCCCCTGTCATATTGTTATATACTCGTCTGATGTTCGTCCATCGCTTGCGAAGATGGACGTGATCATGCAATTGTTCTGTAGGTTCGAAGATGGCTTGTTAGACCGATCCGAGCTCTGAAGTATTTCCCGCATGTTAGACAGATGTTACGTTTTCTCTTGCGCTATTCATTGCGTGCGGATCCAGCAATTGTAGCCCATTTGTGAGTTGCGGAACGCCAGAAACATGTCTTGGGCTAGTCCCCCCCCCCTCATAAGTCAGCATACAAACCGAACTGTTTGAGAGACCTTCAGATTTTTCTAGAATCGATTCTGCTGTCCTCTTGCTGGTCTTTTTCCGTTGGACAGCTCACTGTGAAGAAGCTGTTTTTGGAGCCTTGAATCTGGCGTCAGTCATATATAACATGCCCAACGAACCTGGCACTGCTGTAACATGTACTGATGGAAGGTTTTACCGGAATAAAACCTCTGCGTCTGAGATCTTGTCTTGCCACTTAATTCCCAACAATCTACAGTGGCAGCTTATACGGAAATGGCATATACAGTCCAAGTTTCACAAGCATACATGATGATGGTAAGAATCACAGCTCGGTATACTCGTCTATGTAAATAGCTTAAAACTAACAATAACAATAGAAAACAAACAAATAAATAAATTAAATAAACATGAATATACATAAACGATCACACGCATATATGTATACATACATATATATATATATGTGTGTGTATATATGTGTGCATGTATATGTGTGTACACATAGGTATATTTATATGTATAAAAAAAAGGAGAACGTCTGCCTAAAACCACTAACTTAGTTCTAAAACAGATCCTTTGTTTGATAAAATGCATGCCCATTGGCTGATAGGAAGGGGCGCGGTGGATACTAGAAAGCTGATTGGCCAACTAGAAATCCTCAACATATATAAAAGCAAGAGGCAACCACGCAATTCGCGCATAAGCCTGACGAATCCTATAGTTGGATGAAACGCAGAATATTCAGTGTAGCTTAATCGCCATATATATTTTATAACTTACTAACTAGCTCTACCTACGTATTGAGCACTTTTGAAGTAAATACTTTAAGTTTACGCATAAATCTATACTTTCGTATATTAAATTTATGTGAATAAATGAAGTAGTTATAACGAGTATCTATATAAATATTTTAAGTGCATGTGTATAGTGTCGTCTAGTGTGTATAATGTCCGTTTGTGATTTAGTGTACATGTCCATTTGTTCCTAAGTTTTGTTCTCTTTCTTGCATATGTAAATGTTCCTCGAGTGGGAGGCTGAGTGTGCGCGGGTGTATGCGCATATATAATCACACAGTTCATAAACAGGACAAAAGGCGCTGTTCTTTTAACAAACTACGAATAATATTTTTTTTCTGGGGCACATACCTTTTTCACTGGTTCCCTTTGATTACACAAGTTAAAAATGATTAATGTGCCGCGAGACAATCAAGGATGCTTTAAGCCAAATTTTGTGTAATTCTGTCGATTCGTTTCGAAGCCTACTAGTGACGAAAAGAAATGCAAAGCTAAAACTACTCGATTCTAATATTTATGCTTTTAAAAAATTATCTTTAAAAATACATCAGTCAGTGTGAATAAAATAAAAATGCGGTATAATTTTTAGCGCTGAGTCAACCAGTCTTCCAATACTGAATTATCTCCCCTGATATATATTTTACCAAAACTTCATAGAGAATGAGTTTCTCTTAATGTGCTTACCTTTATCTTCTAGTCGCCATCTTAATCAGTTCAGCCTAACTTTAATAATCGATTTTGTCTCTCTGTCTTTCTGTCTCTTTCTAGTTCTCTCTCTCTCTCTCTCTCTCTCTCTCTCTCTCTCTCTCTCTCGCTCTCTCTCTCTCTCTCTCTCTCTCTCGCTCGCTCGCTCTGAATAGCCAGATTATTCAATTTATTTTTTATACCTACTTTCTTTTTCATTTCATAGCTTTTCTGTATCTACACCGTCGTTTATTTATTTTTTTTTTCCTTTCGTTTTCTTTCATCAGTGCTTTTCTATTTTGCTGGTTACGTCGGTTTTTTCAATGTGTCCTCATATAGTTATGAAGGGTCTCGTCTGTCGGTCCACCAGTCGGTTATGGCTATGTATCTGAATTTTTAAGATGAGGATTCGTTATTCATATGATTTGGATTCTTCGGACTATTGTTCTCATTTTGAGTCAGTATGTCACCGTTCAGCTTCAAAGAACGTTTTCGTCATGTTATATTTAAAATATCATTTTCGTTAACATGCTACGCTTAAGTTTGTAATATCATTTTCGTTTGCCTGTCACGCTTAGATTTGGCATATTATCTTCGCCAGTCTTCACGATTTAGTTTAAAATAACATTTTTGTCTGTCACTTGAAATAACATTTTCGTCTTTCCGAATTTTTAATATTAGGATTAATCATCCGTATTATTTGAATGCTTCGGACTACTGTTCTCATCTTGAGTGACATTTTCAGAACACTTTCATTGATGTAATCTCAAACTGTATTCAGGCCTATATTGTTAAACTCGGGGGAATTTCTGTCAAACTCGGGAATCTGCACAGAATTTCGAACAGAAACCATTTACTTTCTCCACGTGGGTAGCATTATCTCGTTTTGTCATCTATGACTGGCTAGAATCCTACGCAATTCGTGATTGCATTTTGTGTGTCGCTCGATTGAACTTCCAACCGCAAGAGGAGCGTAATTTACAATTACATTTTATCAAGTACTTTATCTACTACGCCACGGGTCCTTATGGACAGATAGATTCCCGACAAGATACAACTGAAGAAGATCTGAGGTTACATTCTGGAAACAACACCCTAAATGAGAACAGTAGTTCGAATAACTCAAATAATACTAGTATTTTCGCCTGTCTGTCACTTTTAAGCTGAAAAGGTATTTTTGTGGTTAAATTTGAAATAGCAATTCTATACATACGTCCATTCATGATCGGTTCGTTTCTCTTTTACAATTCAATTGGCATTAGCATTGTTCGCCGCGTAAGTTGACTGGATAAATCTTCATTTAGATAAGTCCGCTAACTTTTTTTTTGTCTGTCTCTTGTCCTGCAGGGAACTTTTTTCAGGGCAGGTGCTTAAGTGAAAAAACGCTGTCTCGGTGGGGTACAGGTCTATAATACGTTCAAAGGCACTTTTAAAGCAGGAGTGAAAACGGCAGGTTCTTAGGCACTCAAACCAACCCGCCGCGATACGTCCGTGCTCTTGTCTACTCATCTATGTAAGGAAACTTTGTCTCAATCAATCATAGTAGAAATGAAACGGACGCATCTTTAAGCTGACCGAACATATTCAGATGTTTTCGTGTTTGTTTTTGTTTTGTTTCTTGTTTTTTTTTTTGTTTTTTGTTTTTTTTTTGTTTTGCTTTTTTGGGGTTTTTGTTTTTTGTTTTGGGGGGTTTGGGGGGTTGTTTTTGTTTTTTGGGGTTCTTTTTTGTTTTTTAGTTTTTTTTAGTTTTTTTTGGCGGGGGGGGTTGCTTTGGAGGCGTTTTTTGAAGTGAGTGTGGGTGGCAGGTGCATTCGATTTTTTTGTATTTGTTTTTTTTTCTCATAGTTTTTGTTTTTTGGGGGATTATCTTTTTGTTGTTGCTTCTTTTTTTTTTTTTTTTGCTTTGCTCTTGATTTTTTAGGGGGGGGGGCATTTGTTTTTAGTTTTTTGGGGGTTTTTTTTGCTATTTTGATTTACTTTGGTATTTAAAGGGCGTGAACGTATTCGTTTTATTTCATTATTTTATTTATTTGCCTTTGTTTATTTTGGGGGGAGCACAGGTTATGTTTGTTTGTGTTTTCTGTGGGGGAGACGGACGCATTCGTTCTTTTTAGGGGAGGGGTGCTTTTTAGTTTGTTGGGAGAGGGGGAGGGGAACCCCGAAGTAAATAGATCTTCTTTCTTCACACTTCTTTCGTCTTTATATTTTTTCTTTCCTCACTTCGTTTCTCTTCGACGACATTTTTAATCTTACACCCTTCACCTTTTGATCATTCACGCATCCGTTTACAAAAAATCAAAATGGCGACCTTCGTTTTCCCTGTGATTCCATTTCCTTTTACAAATTTTACTTTCTCGCTTGTTATCATTTTCCACATTTTTGCAAGTCGACACAAATCATCTTCTGCCATTGTAGACCATGACAAGTTTACATCGAACAATTTATAGTCTGGGCAAGCCAACCTCGCTTAAAATCCAATTTGTGGCCCATAAAACCGTTAGCCGTGATCACGTCTGCAGTCAGACGTTGGCTCATCAGTCCATGAGAGTGAAGAACGTGGAAAGGCAGAGGTGTTAAATGGCCATCCCGGCCAGCACCTCCCAACAACGTGTCCAATAACCGGACAGGGCTTAAACGGAAGAAAAAATAAAAGAGAATTCGAAATAAATAGAGAAAAAAAAAACTTAACTAACCATAAAAACAAGCAAACAAATGTAACAGCACAATTTACTGATAAGATAGCATAAAATAAACAACAGAATAAAAATATAGCAATTTAACAAAACTAGAAGAACACCCGTCCCAGTACGGGTAAAATAAATTCCTTGAACAAAACAGTATGATCTATGACAACACTTCAAAGGCTGGCAATAACCAAGATCTTTCTGATTTTCGCTCTGTAATGTAGTCATTTCATGTCAAACCCCCGGGCCCTACACGTTGTATGCATGTATGTATGTATCACCAAGAGGAAAAATGATTACCAAAATGAAATCGCTTCAAAATATCTCGACTGAGGCGAAAGATTGCTTCATATATTAAAAGGTAAATTGATATTCATTTTAAAGAAAAAAAAAACATACATCGTTTACATATTATTTGAATTCTTCGGACTACTGTTCCCATCTTCAGTGTCATTTGAACAACGTTTCGGTAGATGTAACTTCCGACCTTCTTCAGGTGTATCTTGTCGAACTCGGAAATGTTTCTGCCGAACTCAGGAATGTGGACGAAATTTAGAACGGGATCTTTATTTACTTCGCGGGGTTAGCATGCTCTTGTTCCGTCAGCCATGATTGGATAGCGGTCCTAAGTATTTCGTTTGTATTTTGAAGAAGGTCAGAGGTTATATCGACCGAAACGTTGTGAAAATGACACTCAGGATGAGAACAGTAGACCGAAGAATCTAAACAATACGAATAACCAATCCTCATCTCAAAAATTCAGAAACGATAAATCGTTTTGGCTTTCTTAAATTTTTAATTTTAGTACCTATTTGATCACGATATTTCGAAACTTAGTGGCACTCTATTTTATATATAAGTATATGTGTGTGTGAGAGAGAGAGAAAGAGAGAGAGAGAAAGAAAGAGAGAGAGGGGTGCGTGCGTACGTGCGTGCGTGCGTGTGTTCGTGCGCGTGTGCAAATACTTGGGGCGATTAATATATAAGTATGTGATTCTGTCTCAACAACGAACCTCAGGCCTGGTAGACTTTTTCAGAATGCATCGATAAAACAGATGAATTGATAGTAAAAAAAAATAATAATAAAATAAAAATAAACCACAAAACGAAATAAAGAAAAAATAAAGAAAGAAAAGGAAAAAAAAATGAAGAGCAAAAAAATGCAGAGGGAAAGGACCTAAAAAAATTTTTTTTAAATAAAGAAACGAAGAAGAAAAGAAAAATATAGAGTAAGGCGGAAGAGAAAGATAGCGAAAAAGAAAAAAAATGGAAAGTAAAAAGGACGTTATGCGTGCACAGGAATTTATGCTTGTGTGTATGTGTACGTGAAAGAATGTGTATGTATGTGTGTGTGCGTACGTTAATCATGTTCACTTCCGGTCATTGCCAACATTTTTATTGGTTTCGGTGTTTTCATCTTGCACAAGATCACATCAACAACAAAAGATTCAATAAAAAAAAGGTCAACTGATCAAAAACAGAGTTTATTTTTCCAAACATGAAGTGTCAGGTCATCACACACACAAATACACACACACACACACACACACATACACACGTGTATGTGTGTGTGTGTGTGTGTGTGTGTTTGGAATGAAACTATACATACAATGCTCGTTCTAAAAGTAATACAGCATAAAAACTAAAATGTTAAAGAGCTACGAGGAGAAGAGTAGTACCATTAAAACGAGCGACCTTTTGTGTTTCATAATTTATTTTTCAGCATAGTCACCACTATTGTCAATGTACTTTGCCAGCCTCTTTTTATGCCCTCGTAGTAAAAGTTCGAAACGCGCTTTGTCATCCACATCTCTCGTCACTCTGAAATCGACGAAACCATCTCCTTAATGTACCAACATTAACTTAATCGGCCTGATAAACCTTCAATGGGCGCCAAGAATGTCCCTCGTATATAGTAAGTGAGCTACATAGAAACGTTCGTGTTTCATTCCAGTAGGAAATTATCAGATGATTATATTGCATAGGTGACGGACAACACTGAAAAATATCGGATCCGGGCAAAACCAGATGTAAATCAGATTGCTGACGATGACGTCAACTCTACATTCCGATCGAAGAATCGAGATCTGGAAAAAACGGAGAGAAATAATTAAATCAGGATTGGAATTGTTTAAAGTAAAAACCATAATATCAGAAGAGTGTCGAAATAAATATACATATAAGTTAAAGTAGAACCAGGGAGAGAAATAGAGAAGAGAGAGAAGCCAATAAAACACTTCTGCCGTCGTCAAACTGACCAGCCACACATCACCCTCCATACTGATCAGAACTACCTCGCTTGTAAAATTATTATCTGTAAAATAAATAAAACTTTCTTGATTAAAAATTATTATCTGTAAAATAAATAAAACTTTGTTGATTAAACAAATTGTTGCTTTGTTACAAAAACCATGGTCGTCAGAGTGTATGCATTTTGTAAAAGTCCGTCTATAAAATGTATAGACAACAATATAAAATTTAGCTTAATTTTTCTGCATGAATTAAACATTAACGTTCCTGCATAGCTTCCAACCATACATATATTTTTTATACTCTTACTAGGCTCTACTTATGAATTGAGTAGTTTCAAGTAAATACTGAAAACATTTGGGAGTCCTGCTTTGTGTGTGTCCATAACTTTTAATTACGAATCACTGTTCATCAAATTCTGGAGGACACTCGAGGATAATGGTTCATAAGTGTCAGTTGAGACAATAGTGCAATAGTGGAGATTGTGTAAATTGTTATATTGTACCCAATATCTATTAGTGATTTCAAAAGTTAAAAAGAAATAAAAGAGATAGGTTCCATCAGTTAGAATCGAAACCAAAATCTACAGCTCTCCAACATTATTCATTACCTTATGAACCAAGTTACAATGTACGTCAAAACTTTGAAAATTACGTTACTAAACGTATAAATGTATATTTGTGCGTGCGTAGAAGATTCACGTTGAGTTCAATTATGCCTGTCAAGTTCCATTTTTCAATTTTAACTCCTCGGCAGCTATTTTAACGGCTAGAAACAGAATTTGTTACACAGGTCCGAATATCCTACATATAAAATTTTCAATCCTACAGACTAAACATTGACAGAGTAGTTTGTAGTGTTGGATCGATTAATCGGAATGGAGAGTCGGAAAATTGGAACTTTTGGGCGTATCGAAATCGAAAAGATTTGAGCCTATTTTCCGATGCCAAAAACGATTCTTTGGATTATCGGGGCGAGGGGTTCTGATTTTGTTTAAAATAATTTTTTCCGCTGAAATATTAATTGATTTTGATCTAACAATAAAACTATAATCTATACATCATCCCTCACAAGTGTGCTTTTACGTCTGAGAAAATACCTGCGCGTTTTACATGTGTTTTTACAGTAATCGAAGAAAAATAACAAATCTATAATTAAATATTTATAAGAATCTGAGTCGGTTATTGTATCAGAACCGGGAACTTAGTATAAAATCGATAATTGCATCGGAATCGGGAATTTAGTACTAAAACGGTAACTTATCGGATCGGGAAAATATTGGAATCGCCCCATCACTAGTAGTTTTGTAGAAAGCGTTCTGTACACAGACAAACAAGGTTACTTTTATATATATATATATATATATATATATATATATATATATATATATATATATATATATATATATACGAGGGGAGTGCAATAAGTAATGCCCTTGACCCACTTCCCATGGCAGTAGAGCAACGAAACTTGGCACAGTTATTAGTCTTTCTCTACATAGGAACCACCCAGAGTTATGTATTTCTCCCATTGTTTGATGCAGCTCTGGAGACCGTTTTTGTAGAACACCCCAGGTTTGTCCTCCAACCATGACGTGACTTCAGAAATCAAGGCTGCGTCATCTGGGAAAAGCTTTCCTTTCAAAAACAACTTCATGGCTGGGAAGAGGTGAAAGTCAGGGGTGTCAGGTCAGGAGAGTAGGGATCATGGGGGTGGATTTCATAACCACACGCCCGTGCTTCTGATCTGGCGACATGCGAGTTGTGGACCGGAGCGTTGTCCTGCAGGAGGAGGGTACCTTTGCTGATCTTGCCCCGCCTCTTGATTTTGATAGATTGCTTTAATTTCCTCAAAAGTGAAGCATAATAGGCTCCTGTAATTGTGATACGCTTTGCCAAGAAATCTGTCATCACTACTCCGTCCTGGTCCCTGAAGACTGTGAGCATGACATTGTCAGCGGAGGGCTGCACCCTTGTCTTCTTTGGAGGTGGTGAGTCCAAGTGCTTCCACTGCATTGACTGGGCTTTGTTCTTTGGATCATAGTGATGGACTCAGGTTTCATCCTGTGTAATCAGTCTTCTGAAAAACTTTGACTCATCTTCTTGGCACATCTCCAAATTCATCCTCGAGCACTCGACGCGTTCTCGCTTCTGGAATGGTGTGAGCAACCTGGGAATCCATCTGGTAGACACCTTATGCATATGCAAATGGTCATTAATGATAGTTTCCACAGACCCTGTACTAATCTTGACATTTGGGCTATTTGGCGAATAGTAATGCGCCGATCTTCCAAAATGGCAGCCTCAACTTGACGGACAGATGCCTCATCAATGGCAGAAGGGGGCGACCAGGTCTGGGAGCTGTTTTCACAGACTTCCGACCATGTTTGAGTTCACGATTCCAGCGTTTTACAAGGTCATATGATGGGGCATTATCACCATAAGTTTCTTTAATTTCATCAAAAGTCTCCTGTGGTGTGCGTCCTTTTAAATACAAAAACCGGATCACTGCTCGACATTCAACAGGCTCCATTTCACACCTGACTCAGTTCAAACACATATAAAACAGAAACCACAATTAGTTCAGAGCTGTCATTTGCCGCATAACCTAATGCAAAATTTCAGACAATTTTAGACAACTGGAAGTGGGTCAGGGGCATTACTTATTGCCCGCCCTGCGTATATATATATATATATATATATATATATATATATATATATATATATATACACTGAGTATCAAATTATTAACGAGTTTACATTTTTTTAAATATTTAAGAACGAGTGAATAAAAATCCATTAAATACTTACAATACTATTCAGCTTCTCCAGTCCGAAAATAAAAGTATTTAAAGCAGTATTAGCGAAACTATGGCAGAAGATAGGAATATATGTTGATTTCCGTGGGTCAAGTTATCAACGAGGTTGAGAAAAAACACAATATACCCATAACTTGTTTATTGAAATAATATTCAAACATTAAATGAACTAGGAAAAATCCTTAGAACACAATAACTACATAGCAATTCCTACGTTGACATAATTGGTAAGGCATATGCGATCTTTTTTTATGAATGATTTGTAAAAGACGTTAGTCCACAGAATTTGTCAAATTTGTGATTTCGTCAACAATTATTCCTCGCGATACCTCTTGGAGAGCATCCCACAGCCCATCTTTGCTCTTAAATTGGCGTTCACTTGCATAGAGGCGTCGCTTCATGATACTCCTAAAGTTCTCAATTGGGTTCAAATCTGGTGAATTTGCAGGCCACTCTATCTTACGTCGCCCAGAGAACCCCAGTTGTTGCAAATACTCTCTGCTTTTGTTTGCTGCACGCGAGGGAGCATTATCCTGCATAAAAATAATGGTTCTTCTGAACGCCAACCCTTGCTTCTTAAGCCATGGCTCAGTGTTACTTCAGAAAGCTATGTAAGAATTTGACGAAATTTTTACGCTTTCTGGGACTCTCCATGGGCCAACTAAATATCTCCGATAATCTCAGCCCAAATCATTATCCCACCACCACCTTGTTGGCGCCTTAAACGCAGATGACGATGTCGTCCATCCAGGACCCATCTCTTGGTCCAGCCATCTTGGCCATCAAGAATGACACGCACTTCATCCGTGAATAAAACTTTGGAAAATCCGTTTTCATGTTTTCCTCTGTCCATTTTTATCTGTTTTGTATGTGATGTAGCTTTAATGGAGGCTTTGTCACAGACTTAACAGACTTTGCCACTTATTTCAGAAGGCGATATCGAGTACTTTTTTAGACATTCTTTAGTCTGGTTTGGCCAAAGACTTCTCGACTTGTCTGCCCAGGGGTTTTAACAACTTTACGTTTAATTTGGAGTAGAGAACGGCGTGAAACAATTCTAGATTTACCTTTATCAGCTCTCTTACATGCCTTTGTAGGATCCTTGATGGTACTTTCCTATCATTTTCGATATTTCGATGGTAGTTTTAACTTTTGCTCGCTGTTCTGTAATAGGACTCTTTTTAGAACTACTCAATCCATTTTTACGGCCCATTTTATTGACGAAACAAACTGCCTTGTTAATAATTTGACACACCTCAAATACGGTGGATTCAGCAATTACGATGACAAGGTGTTTACATTGCGCGGAACAGTACGATAGTTTCACAGTACGCGCAGCTCAGCCTTGCCAACGTTTCCGAAGGTTTTGATACGAAACTACCGGTAAGTTTCTGAAACTGATAAAAAAAAATGTTATCTCGTTAATAATTTGACACGCAGTGTATATATATATATATATATATATATATATATATATATATATATATATATATATATAGTAAGTTATGAAAATATATATGGCAATTAAGCATAAGGCATAAACCTGACGAATTCTCACGAGAATGAAACGCGTAATATTCTGTGTAACTCAATTGCCATATATATTTTCATAACTTACTACCTAGTTCCACCTGTATGGAGCACTATTGAAGTAAATACTGAAAAATTTACCCATAAAATTATATCTTCGTATATTAATTTATGTGATTAAATGAAGTAATCATATGTGTGTGCGTGCCGTGTGTGTGTATGTGCCGTGTGTGTGTGTGTGTGTGTGTCTCATCTTTACATGTTTGTGGATTTAAGTTAAGTGTTTTACGTACTCAACCGTGAGGCTTTCTGGAAGGTGCCGTTGTATGAAAGGTCATGTTAGTTTCAATAGACGCAGATTACTTTCCCATTAATAATTGAGTGGAACAGGGTGTTATACTCGCACCAAAGTTGTTCTCGCCTTATATGACAGCTGTATGCTCTGATATGTTTGTCCCGATTGTGATATAAGTGTTTATATTAGATTCCAAACGAAAGATTACAAGTCAAAACTATTGTCAGCCATTGATACGTATGAGAACTGTTACATGGGTATGTGTAACAAAGCGTGTATGAGCGCGCGGGAAAATATCCGCTGGCTTGCGAAGATATTAGCAAGAGTAGTCGACAAAAATGTACATATGTAATTTAGAAAGCGAACACGAGCTGGCGCGACAAGAAAAAGGGAAAAGGATACTACGTGATCAGCAGGAAAAAGAGCGGTTGAAAAAAGGTTTTGTTTTTTTGTTTTTTTTACACAGTGGTCACCACTTATCAAGGCCACTCAGGGATAAGGGTTATTGCAAGTACATTACTTTAGCGTGGAGATTTGATGGAGTGTTTACTTAAGGGGGCGGTTAATTAGGAATTTGTTAACGTTGAACTTGAATACATCCAAGTTGTAATCAGGTGGGAAGCAGGCAGACGGAACAGAGGTGGACTTGTAAAGTCGAAGACGAGATATGGCTGCCTACCACCGGCATGTAGTGAAACAGAAAGAGAAACGATAACCGGGGGAGATGAATATGTGGCACTGTAGTGGCAGTGAAAAACTTTTGGACTAGTGTCGAGACGGATAGAGAGAGAAGCGGTGATAGGAGGCTTGTGTTGGAGAAGAAGAAGCTCAGTCGGATTTATTTGTTTTTGTTTGTTTGTTCCTTTTCGACGGTGTCGGACAGCGTGGGGTCCGAGAGAGGTTTGAACAGTGGGAAGCACGGTTCGAGCGTAGCGGCCACGTTCCATATGGTATTGACCTGATGCAGTTCTCATAAGAAATGCGCCCACTCGTGCGTAAAATCATGTACACTCCAACTAAAAACTGATGCCTTTGTTAGCGGAAAACACCTTGAAGTTGTCAAGGATTACGTCAACCTTGCTAGTACTTTAATAAGGGTTGGACCTGTTGATGTAGAAATAGTATAATAGAGCACATATGAGCGCGTACGAAAATATCAGCAGCAGCCGAAGAATGGCTGGCAAGCGATTGTATTAGCAGCAGGAGCAGCGTTTGAACGCGTATGCAAATTGGCAAGTTTGCTCGAATTTGCGTCTGAAGAAAGAAAAAGGACACCACGTGGTTGTGGAGAAAAAAGTTGACGACGAATAGGACAAGAGTAAAAAGTCGATCGAAGGAGACAGGCATGTAAAGTGAAGGCGAGAATGGGCCGGCTGTGGCCGGCATGCGGTCGAAAAAAAACAATACGAATCAGGTTAGATGGATATGTGTTGGCGCGAGACATTTTAGTGATGTTGAGATGGGGGGGGGTATTAAATGCTTTTGCCCGGATTTATTTATTTTTGTTTGTTCCTTTTCGACAGTGTCGGACAGCGTGGGGGTTCGAGAGAGGTTTGAACTCTAACGAACACGGTTCAAGCGTAGCGGCCGCGTTAGATTAGGACTGGCGACTGTGTTACCATCCTTACTCTAATGCTCTACAGTATGGATTTTGTATCAACCCTACTTAAAACAGCACGAAAGATTTTTTTTTCTCAGGACATATTGTCGTCTGAAGCTGACAGATTTTTTTCTCATATAAATGCCTTACGCAAAACTAAGAACTACGATTGTGCCTAAGATCCTATCTTATCGGACTTGATGACTGCGGATGGCCACAACAGTTGTTTTATTGTGAGTTTCTTTCTGGTCAAATATCCCAGCCCTAGCAAGATAGGCACGTAATTAAAGCTTGGTATGCTGCGAATGCGCTAAAGCTGTTGACTTTAACTACTGCACGTTAACCCAATGATCAACATGTTTTGTTTGTTAAACTGAAGTGCATCTAAAGACCCATGGACAATCATTTAATGAAGGGGTGGCACTGGTCTGAAATAGTTTATATATATATATATATATATATATATATATATATATATATATATATATATATATATATATATATATAAAATAAAAATAAAAATTACAATAAATTTACCAAGGTAATTAAAATGATAAACTTAAAATATATTATAAATATTAAAGAGTTAATATTTACAAGTAAAATAAACTCAGCCAGATGTAAAAGCTCAATAAAACCGAAAAGGAAATAGAGCTTATAATATGAACAAATGATCAATAAAACATGTTAAAAGACATCTTGAAAAAGAGTTAAAAACATATTTAATTTTAAAAAGGGAAACACAAGATAAGTGGATAGTCCTTAATCCGCGGAGTTTCGAAGAAATACTCTCCTTCTCATCAGAGGGCAGGAATTAGCAAAATGCAGGATCGGATTTTGCATATAAAAGTATTTAATGAAACTACAAGTAAGTCACAGATCTTACTTGGTTAAAAAAAATAGGGTGAGGTAAGGGGAACAAGAGGCAAAAGAAAAATGATAAAAAGATTTCACATGAATGGACAGTCCGGTGAAGGGTAAAAATCCAAAAATGGTAAAATCCAAAACGGTCGAATTTAAAATTTCAATCCAATGGGTAAATTAAAGACTATCCACTTATCTTGTGCTTCCTTTAAATTTAACTCTTTTTCAAGATGTCTTTTAACATGTTTTATTGATCATTTGTTCATATATATATATATATATACACACACACAAAGATAAATATCATAAAAACAATGCAACTACTCTTCGGGGGGGGGTCGTATTTAAGTAATCATACCACAAACTGGCGACTTGTATTGTTATCATAGAACCCATTTATTTCATTAAGTATTTGTATAAAATGATCATTTTTCTTATATATCTAGCTGTACATGAATCCACACAGATATCTACACACTATTCCGCGATACTTTCTATAGTAGCGTTTATTCTGTATTTTGTACACCATAACCAAGTTCCTAATGCGGATTGAATATCTAGGTATGCCGAGTAGAGACCCAATTTATTCTACAGAAAGAATTTTATCTAACCCACACTGACCTTGTGTCTAACCCCACGGAGAAGAAGTAAATAAAATAGCTTCTAATCTGACGCTTATCATAACTCTAATTTGACCCCTAATTGAACGCTTGTATTGGCAAAACTCGCAAAAATAGGTCATGGTCGTGTGCGCTCACTGCGCATGACTTGATATTTTTGATGCATGACAATACTGCGGAAGAAATCTTTAACACGAAAATAAAAGGTTTAGAGATGAAAATGTAATATTTTGTGCGAACTAAATCGGACGCTGTTACTGTTTTCATTCTACTTTCTGTAATAATTTATTTATTTTATGCTCTCGCCCTGCCGCCATCGTGAACGATCGGCTTCAAATAAACTAATCATAGATTTGAAAGTCGAGGTCTATTTTGGCGCCATGCCATTGGCAATTCAATGAAAACGTTTAGTGTTAAATATTCAACGGAGATGGCGTCTGCATACACAGTGCATTCTTATGCGACTTTACAGCAATAATGTCTGCAAATACGCACACATAAGTATACAAAAATAACACACATTTTATATATCTCTTATATTATATAAACATATATATTGACATTTCGACGACGACGAGACGACGACGACAGCGACGACGACGGCCATGATGATGATGATGATGATGGTGGTGGTGGGGGTGGTATTTTTAAAAATGTAATTTTCCACACGAAGCTAGACTAAATATAAGAAATAGAAAATTCCAATAGAAATTAACTGACGAAAGATCTGATTACATTATCGGATATTACTCAAGGGAAGGGGGATTAGAAAATACAGCAGAAATGATTAAGATTAAATATAATCCAGAATTCATTAATTGTAACGTTTTATTCAATAATTATTCTCAAATAGATATTTATGTAAAGTTATCGAAACAAAAAAAAAAAGGTACATTTAATTTTAATAAATAAAAAAAAGATCAAATAGCGCTTTTGAAGCTCAAACTAAAAAACAAAAGTTAGTGAATTTGGTCGTTAAAAAGCCAATCTAGCCAACCTAGAAGAATCGAAAAATTGCTCTGAGAGAGAGGGGGGGAGAGAACGAAAGAAAGGAAAGAAAGAAAAGAAGAAAGAAAAGAAAGAAAGAAAGGAAAGCTGCGAAGATTCGTTAAATACATCTAAGTCTTATTACTTGTCATATTTTCTATACGTAGTATTAGTATAAGTAGTATTAGTAGAAGTAATATTAGTATAAGTAGTATTAGTAGAAATAGACTTTTTACTTATAATTACTACCATTGCTTAGGATTAAGGTCACCTAATAATATTATTGCGTTCATTTTGTTTCTTCATTTTATCGGACAGTATGATAACAGCACTGAAAGTATAAAATGTTACCATAACAATACTATCAATTGACATGTTAATACCAACTCTGTTAATAGTATATTTACTTAAATACAAGGTAGTGTGGCTCCGTCATTAAATGACAATTCAGGTGCCGAGCTAGCATCTTTTGCCGTGAGGTCACGAAATGGGGTGCATATATAGGCTTAAAGATCGGAAGGAAAACGAGAAGAAGCAAAGAGAAGGAAAAAAGCAACCGTCTCTTCCTCTTACCCTTTCAAAAGCAAGCCGTCCGGCCTGTCAGCTGTGTCTGGTGCAGTGCATTGAGAGCCAGCTGTGTCTGGTGCCGTGTATAGAGAGTTAGCGGTATCTGGTGCGGTATATTTTTAGTAGGGAGTCACCACTTATCAAGGATCGAAGGCCACTCGAGGATAACGGTTAATGAATGTAATGCGGAAGTGTAGTATTCGCTAAATGGGTAGAATTTCATTATTTATGAGGACCGTTCAACAAGAACTTGTATACATTGGATTTTAAGGCTACCATGATATATTCAACCGGGAAGCAATCCAAAGGAACAGTGTTTCACAGGCGGGCAGTTATGAGAAGGAAGCTTTGTTCTTGGAATTTGCGTGTAGATTTAGGCACAGATATAGAATGGGGGAAATCGTTTATAGTGGTTGTAACTAGTTGAGTGTTTGTTTTTATGATACAAACGTGGAAATTTCTATGACTCGGCGCGACAACATTTCTTTATAGCTCAGGCATTAATGTCAAAGGAAAAAGTAAATCGTAAGCTAAACTTTTTGATTTCGATTCTCGGTTTTGGCGCACAAGTCATTTTTAAGCATTTTAAATCAGTACTATATATATATATATATATATATATATATATATATATATATATATATATATATATATACTTAATTTACTCACATAAAATTAATATACGAAAGTATAGATTTATGCGTAAACTTTAAGTATTTACTTCAAAAGTGCTCAATACGTAGGTAGAGCTAGTTAGTAATTTATAAAATATATATGGCGATTAAGCTACACTGAATATTCGGCGTTTCATCCACTCTAGGACTCGTCAGGCTTATGCGCATAAGCCTGAGGAGTCCTAGAGTGGATGAAACGCCGAATATTCAGTGTAGCTTAATCGCCATATATATTTTATAAATTACTAACTAGCTCTACCTACGTATTGAGCACTTTTGAAGTAAATACTTAAAGTTTACGCATAAATCTATACTTTCGTATATTAATTTTATGTGAGTAAATTAAGTATATATATATATATATATATATATATATATATATATATATATATATATATATATATATATATATATATATATATTATCGTTTGCCGGAGAGAGTTACTTGTTTTGTTGAGAGGACGTTTATTAAAACTGTTGTTATGTCTTGGGAATGGCTCCCCGACTGTTAGACATTCCCAAACGATTGGCACATTCCTTGGGGTTGAGATGACGCCGGCTCTAATCAATTGGCAAGCCTGGTCGTCATGGGCAGAATTTTCATCTCTGTTAATGGTAGACGTTCTTCATGACAATCATCGCTTCTCTGTTGCTGAAACAGAAAGGTGTACTATTCTACAAATTAATTTTCGTGCAGAAAACGGATTTATATACATGTTTATATCAACGTGGTTTCTATAAATACTATGTATTCAAACAAATGAATTGAATGAGTAACCTTATTTGTATATTACCTTTTTAAAAAGCTAGTTTAATAATTAGCTCAATGTCATTGTTTGTTTTAATAGAATTCTTTTTAATTGTTATATTAGAAATATTATTTAAAATTGACATATTTAGTTTATTTTTTAATTTATTTTATATTTAACGTAATTTATTTTCAATTGTAAATAGCTGAGAACAGTTGTGTTATAACCGGAAGTAAGTTTATTTATATATTTAAGCTATGGGAGTTATTTCCCCTTTGAGCTATATCAGTTATTTTGCGTTTGATTTTCATAGACTAAGGTGGATGTGTTTTATACTTCCCTGAATCGAAAATATGGTCAATTTTCGTAACAAGTTAGGACATCTGGTGTATCCTAAATAGTAGTTAACTAATTCCTCCGCCTGGCCATATGTTTCGGCTGGGCAACGCCGGGTATACACAGCTAGTTTTTTTTTTACTGAAAAGATCTCAGAACTTTTAGTGTTAATCATTGCAATTCGATAAAACACTAGCGAATAGAGAAACGGTTCATTTTTGTAACGCAATAAAATTTTAAGCAAAATAGAAATAGAACACAAAAGATAGAAAAGAATACAAAGTTTGTATAAGGAAAAAATGGGAAAGAAATGTAATGCAATTTGTCTCGTAAAACAGAGAAACTACATTATAGCTATCTTGGGAGTTAAAAATTGAACCTGCTGCCATCGAGGGCGAAAGGCAACTAATCGTTTGATGATTGACTAAATATAACAATGGGACTGATTAAATATGGAGGGGAAAAGGGTGGAGGTGAAAAAGGCGGGAAAAGTGAGGAGAATAAATAGAATGATTTAAAGGAAAAGACAAAAGATTGAATTGGAAAAAGGATTGGAACGATCGCAAATACAATAAATATGAAAAAAAGCTACAAAAATATTTTGAAATAAAATAAATGAACGAAAATATAATAGTAATGAAAAAGAAAAAGAAAAATACCAAAGAAAGAATGAAATAAATTAAAATCCAGGAAAAATTACGGATGTTCCAGTTTTTCGCTTTATAACTTTTCCGGGTAATTTAATTCTCATCTTAGTCAGTTTTTATCATTTAAGCTCTTTGTATCGCCATATATTTATTCATAATGTTTGGTTTGATTGTTTTATAAAGTAAAATTGTTGCCTTGTTTTCGACTTTGCAGAACATGATTGAGTTTTGTAAAGGCGAAAGAAAAAAACTATAAGATCAATGTTTGGCGTAGTTTTAGTCAGAAAGTCAGTCAGCTTCAGACAGCGTAATTTGGTAGCACCAGGGTTGTTAAGACGACTAAAAATAAAATTATGTAGGTCTAAAAAGTTTAAAAACTGAGTCCACTTTCTATCTATCTATCTATCTATCTATCTATCTATCTTAGGAGGTCCCCTTTTTAGGAGTTCCAATATGGGAAGAGTCAATTTTAGGGAGACATTTTTCTTTTACAAAAGGGGTTACCACTTATCAAGGCCCAATGAATATAAGCTAATCAATGGGACAATCGTTAATGGAAATTTGGTAAATTGGATTATTTAAGGGTACGGTTCATGAATAACTTGTTCACGTTGGATTGAAGACGACCATATTGTAGTCAGTTGGGAAGCAGGGATACGGAAGAGAGTTCCACAGGCGTGCAGGTCTAAGCAAGAAGCTTTGTTCATGGAATCTAGTTTAGTTTAGACACAGATAAAGAGTGGTGGAAATTATTGATAGTGTTTTTCGTGAACGTTTCGCAAGAGGGGACCATAGATTGGAGCTCAGGCGAGCTAGTACAAACTGTTTTCAGTGCAAACTATTTTTACGAACTAATGTTAAATGATAAACATTCACAAAAGAGATATTTTATTTTACCCTTTTCCGGTTATTTAATGGCAAATCCAATAATTTGGTGGAAAAAAGGTTTCATGCTTTAAGTTCTTTGTATCTTCAAATATTTATTCATGGTGCTTGGTTTAATTGTTTTGTTTCGTTGTATTGTGACCATTTCGAAAGGCTATGCGTTGTATGTAGAAATTTCCAGGTTGGTATCTGGAAGGGGGGTTAATTAACTGGGGGAGATGCACCTCCAATTAACTCGCCCGGCGGGTAGGTAACAAGGCAGAACTCCACATAATGGTGTAGCGGCAAAATGCCTTCCTGAACCTCCATGTCAAGCACATGTTTGCCACAGCGAATGGTGACATCTGAAATGTGTGCGACACAAAGTTGCGCCTCGTGGATCACCTAAAACACATTGTAGAGTATTGATTTAGTAATTTTGGAAAATATTTTCTTTTGTGTTTCAAGTTCTTTATATTTTATTCATGCTGTTTAGTTCCTTTGTATTTTTTACACCATATTAACCATTTTGGGGTTATTTAATGCGAAATCCAATAATTTTATTTAAAAATGTTTTTATCCTTCAAGTTCTTTCAAATATTTATTCATTGTGTTTGGTTTGGTTTTGTTGTAAAGAAAAGTGATTGTTTTTGTTTTTGATTTTGCAACATATCATTGAGTTTTGCAAAGGGAAAGTAAAAAAATGAAAATATCAATGTTTGGTGTATTTTAGGTCAGGAAGTCAATATCTTCAAATAGAAACAGAGAAAGAGAGAAAGAAAACGAAGAAATATTGTATCCGATAAAGATTAAAACGGACAATAAATCAAAATTTATTTTAAAAGAAAAAAGGAAAGAAAATCATTATTACTGATCGATCAATCAATTGATGGGCAGTGTGGGATTGAAAACTTTCGAAGCCGCACTATTTTTTTTTCACGATATTTTTGTGCACAGAAATAGTAAAATAAATAAAGTTTTCTTACTGAAGAAACAAGAATCACAAATGAAATTCCAAATCAGGATAAAATCATGTTATTTAGAATAGCATTATTTAATTTATTTGAGTGGGAAGTTACATCGGTCGAAACGTTGTGAAAAGTTTCCGAACATTCATATCTGATCTACCTCTGCATTCCATGTTTAAAAAGGATGTGTCCTCTATAGTATCAGACTTGACCGAATGGTTAATTGTAGGCATAGACCGATTCATACCATCCAAAAAATTCCAACAAAAACATAACAGCTGGCCATGGTTCTCCCCAGAATGTGCTGCTGCCATTGCGCACAGAAATCATTTTTTCCATAGTTACCAACGTAATAGATGTACTGAGACTAAAGCTGCTTTCAGGACAGCCAGTAACCACTGTAAAAGAATAATAAAAAATTCAAGAGAGCTATATGCTCAGTCTGTCAAATCTAAAGTAGC
Organism: Euprymna scolopes; assembly: GCF_053919585.1. Taxonomy (NCBI): domain Eukaryota; kingdom Metazoa; phylum Mollusca; class Cephalopoda; order Sepiida; family Sepiolidae; genus Euprymna; species Euprymna scolopes. The sequence continues at coordinate 108,216,016 of NC_136510.1, read as the reverse complement.
TGAGCAACGGCTTGGTTCACACCAGTTTTGGCAAATAGCAAACAGGATCCTGAACAGAAGCGTGCGTTCTATCCCAACCATCATCAATGGACCTGAAGTCATCTCGTTAGCATCAGACAAGGCCAAACTATTTGCGAAGAACTTTGCAGCTAACTCTACCCTCTGCGACGAAGGTTATCAACTCCCCGTATTTCCTCCTACAACAGATGACACACTATCCAACATACAAATATCTGTGCGTGAGATCGCCAAACTAATCAGGAACCTTGATTCCAGTAAAGCAACTAGCATAGACGGCATTCCAATTATAGTGTTGAAAAAAGCTTCGGCCAGAACTTGCCCCCATACTTACAAAACTGTTTAACGTTGCCTTAAACACCCTGGAAAATCTCGCCACTATGCCTTGTATTTAAGAACTCAGGTGATAAGTCATCTCCCTTTCAGTACAGACCAATAAGTCTCTTGTGTGTCATGAGTAAGTTGCTGGAATCCATATTAAATAAAGAAGTAGTCAACCATCTCAGCAAAAATAACCTCCTTAATGACATGCAATATGGTTTCCGTTCTGATATATCTACAGCTGATGTGCTAACAGTTATATCTCATAGGGTTAGTGAATCTCTCGATCAAGGCTTCATTTCTAGGGCAATTGCTCTTGGCATATCGAAGGCCTTCGATAAGGTATGGCATAAGGGCCTACTTCACAAGATTTCCAGCTACGGTATAACTGGAAATGTTTTCTCAATAATTAAATCATTTCTCTCTGATGGGCTCATAAGAGTAGTGTTTATGAGCAGCAATCAGAGTCCCACAGTATTAATGCTGAAGTCCTTCAGGGGTCCATCCTGGGCCCAACTCTCTTCCTGGTCTACATCAATGATCTCCCAAAACACATATTTAAATCATTCGCTGACATTTATGCTGATGACACGACCATCTATGGCAACAGATCAAAGGCTGTAAATGACAAAGTTCTCTCTAATTTTCTCTCCTCTGATCTTGAACGCGTGGTACAGTTGGGAAAGAGGTAGCTGATTACTTTTAATGCATCTAAAACCTCATCTCTGTTCCTCATCTAGCATAAATTGAAATGGATGGCTCTCGTCTTGGGGAGGCTTCATGTTTTGATAATTTACTAACTAGCTCTACCTACGTATTGAGTACTGTTGAAGTAAATACTTAAAGTTTACGCATGAATTTATACTTTCGTATACTAATTTATGTGATTAAATGAAGTAGTTATATATATATATATATATATATATATATATATATATATATATATATATATATATATATTAAAAACGTATTATATACGGCATAATCGCGTTGACACACCGGCGCTGTATGTGCTCTCCGCTTATCTCGGCATTTGTTTCCAGTCGTCCTGTACTTCACTTGCCACTGGTATTTAACAATGTCGTCTCAGGAGAGGTGTGGTTGGAGATTGCGTACCTCCTGCCACAAAAATTTCACGCGCAGGCAACCCTTCGTGGATATCTTTAGTCTGTCCAAGACTGAAGGAGCCTTTTTTCTGTGTGTTCTTTATATAGTTTGACTCATGTTAAACTTTAACCTCTTGACAACCAAATTTCTGACCGAAAACCGATTAAAAAATGTTCACAAATCTCAATACCTCCTTATGTCAAATCTCGAGTCTGTAAACTGAAAATTGACAGAGTAGTTTGGTAAGGAAATGTACACACAAACACACACAAACAAAGTTCATTTATATATATATATATATATATATATATATATATATATATATATATATATATATATATATATATATATATATATATATAAAGAGAGGCAGAGACAGACAGAAAGAAAGAGAGGGGTTCTCTCTTCCGGAAATATGATTGAAAAACGACACTTCCGCTTTGTAACCAGGTCATTTCCGGTATGTGCCGATGCATGTTAAAATCTCATAGCCATATTTTTTGCCATACTTGGCTGTTTTTCTTTTTACTTCATACAATCGTCATAATAATTTACCTTTTTTTTTCAACTTGATTATCCTTTTATCTTTTTAATAGACAACAGCATTCGAAATGTCCAAATCAACTTAAAACGGGTCTGATCAGGAAAAACTATTGAACGCAACTAACGCTAAAACCAAATAAAAAAATGTCGCTTTAGAAACTTCTATTTAATCTATTTACTGCTTAGGGTTGTTTTTCTTTCAAAGACATATTAATGAACGATTAATATGTAGATTCTTCATATACATGTGGCATTAATTTGCATATGAAGGGAATATCGACTACAAGAAGGATGTATTGGAGAGGACGGGGAGTCGAGTGTTTTACTGAGAGAAAGAGAGAGACGGGGGTATAGACGTTAAGAGTTGGTGATGTACGGTTTAAGTTCAGAGGAGTTGGTACAAATTGTTGCGTGAGTGGGAAAGGGTTCTGAAATATGTTGTTGTTTTTTTTTCATTTACAAATTTTAATAAAATATTTTATATCAGCAACAAGACATATGTAAACTCAAGAGGATTATGGTAAAAACTGTGCAAAACTTACAGTTTTTTTGTTTTTTGTTTTTTACAAAAGAGAATCAAAAGCAATATGCAGTAATCCGGATGCATTTACTTGTATAGGGTTAAACTGATGACATGTGAACCGTAATCGATTCATCTATCTATATAAAATTGACCTTGTCTGTCTGAGAAGCGGTTTCGAATAAACTCCTTTATCGATGTTTCGTCTATAGACTTGAAACTTTATATATATATATATATATATATATATATATATATATATAGAGAGAGAGAGAGAGAGAGAGAGAGAGAGAGAGAGAGAGAGAGAAAGAAAGAAAGAAAGAAAGAAAAAAGAAAAACTCGCGATATGTATTCATCAAGGTTTCGTCTTTATTTCGAGACTTCCTCTGGATGAATGAGACTAAGTAAACAAAAGTATCAGTACAAATGTGTTAAAATTTTTCATCTGCAAGGTGTGATGCTGTTCTATTTCATATAGTCGTTAATATTTACAAGATATGAACGCAGTTAATATTCTTTCTGGAAACACATAACTCGGTTTGTTCGTTTTTATTTCTCTATTTTGTCGGAATATCATTTCTATTATTCTCATCATATATATATATATATATATATATATATATATATATATATATGGGTGTGTGTGTGTGTGTGTGTGTATGTGTGTGTGTTTGTTGTATAAAAGAGGTGAATGTAGTTTGATTTAAGCATTTTCTAGTATGTAATTAAATGTAATTTGTAGCGGGCATTAGAATGCAGAAGCGTAACGAAAAGACATAAACTGTAGCAGATGAAAAATAGTTTTATTGATACAACTACAAATATATGTGTAAATATTTATATATTTTCTTAAATAGAATAAGATAAAACATTTAAATAATACATTTCAGGTCATTATTTTCTGCGAGACTGTTAGCGTTTATATAGGCGCGTGTGAATTAAAGTCGAACACATGTCTGACGAAGAGATCTTTTCGAAATGATGGTCTGATGTAATACGGATATTCCATCTGACCATCAGACGCAGGTAATCACGGTGCAAATATAAATAAAATGTGTGTATGAAATAAATATATACACATGTATTCGCAGTTTGTATAAATGAAATTATTCTTTATATGCTTCAGTTTTTGTATTTCCGTTATAACTTTGTATTGCACTGCCTTCTACAAATGACATTTTTATATAGGTATATATATGTAACTTTTATATATGTATATATATATTACTTTTATATATGTATATATATAACTTTTATATATGTATATATATGTATAACTTTTATATATGTATATATATAACTTTTATATATGTATATCTATATAACTTTTATATATGTATATATATGTATAACTTTTATATATGTATATATATATATTACTTTTATATATGTATATATATAACTTTTATATATGTATATATATAACTTTTATATATGTATATATATGTATAACTTTTATATATGTATATATATAACTTTTATATATGTATATCTATATAACTTTTATATATGTATATATATAACTTTTATATATGTATATATATAATTTTTATATATGTATATATATAACTTTTATATATGTATATATATGTAACTTTTATATATATAACTTTTATATATGTATATATATAACTTTTATCTATGTATATATATAACTTTTATCTATGTATATATATAACTTTTATATATGTATATATATAACTTTTATATATGTATATATAACTTATATATCTATATATAACTTTTATGTATGTATATATATAGCTTTGATATATGTATATATATAACTTTTATATGTGTATATATATAACTTTTATATATGTATATATATAACTTTTATATATATATATAACTTATATATATATATAACTTATATATATAACTTTTATATATGTATATATATAACTTTTATATATGTATATATATAACTTTTATATATGTATATAAATAACTTATATATGTATATATATAACTTTTATATATGTATATATATAACTTTTATATATGTATATATAGATATAACTTTTATATATGTATATATATATGACTTTTATATATGTATATATAACTTTTATATATGTATATATAACTTTTATATATGTATATATATAACTTTTATATATGTATATATATATAACCTTTATATATATATATATATATATATATATATATATATATATATATATATATATATATATAACTTTTATATATGTACATATACATATACCTTTTTATATATGTATATACAGGGTGGGTCATAAATCGCGCACCAAAGGATTTGAAACAATTATGATAGTAATAAACGTTATTTATTAAAGCCAAACTTAACGAATAAACTAAAAAAAACACGTTGTACATGCTGATACAATCATAAAAGAAGATGTATCTTATACCCACAGAAAAGAAAATATATTTTGCCCCGCAAATTTTATAGTTTTACATCAATTAATTCTTTGGTGCGTGACTTATGGTATATCCTATATATATATATATATATATATATATATATATATATATATATATATATATATATATATATATATATATATATATATATATATATAACTCGAGTCTTGGACTTCCGGTTCTTTACTGTCATGGCTCTTGTGGGCTGCGACGTTGCTTGGCTGTGGAATTTATTATATACAATCCCTCACATTCTTAAAATCATATATGTGTGTGTGTGTGTGTGTGTGTGTGTGTGTGTGTGTGTGTGTGTGTGTGTGTGTGTGTGTGTGTGTGTGTGTTGATGATAGACAGATATATAACAAAAAACACAAAAAGAAAGTAACGTATTTTTTATTTCTAAAAAAAAAAGGAACTATCGAAATTCTAATAGAAGACAAATACCTTACCCGGACGGCAGAACGGTAATAAACCGAAATGATACCATAATCGATAAACAAATAATAAGGAAGATTCGATGAGTAGAGAATGAACATGTTTAGAAGAAACAAAAAAGAAAAAAAAGAAAAGAAAGGAAAAGGCAAAAAGAGATAGACAAAGGGAGAGAGTGATTTTGAAACTGGTTGGCGGGAAATTAATGGCAGTGTTTAATAGAAAATACATTTCTGGCTGCCATAAGTCGGAACGAATATAGAAATGGGCAGAATTACTTTAGGTTTTGAGGGGTGATAGATTTCTATTTGAAACTGGGCAATGAATGACTCATAGGAGACAGAAAAAGAAAACATTTAAGAAACGGGTAGAAATAAACGAAAAAAATAGAATCGGAAGTGCGAATGAAGAAAGCTGAAGAAAAATGAAGGGGAATAAAACATTTTAAAGATGACGATGTATAATTTACGGAAATTAAATAAAGAAACCGGAATTAAAAGAATAAACGAACGGTAAAATAAAGGGGTGGATAAGAAGGAGAGGATAAGAAGGAGAGGATAAATAACGAATGAAAAACAGTGAAACGACAAACTAAGACAAATGATGAACGATTATTTTGTAGTGTTTGAATCATCTGAACTCCTGTAACCTAAGAGCAGACATTTTTTGCCTTTGGGTCAAGATCAAAGTATAGTATCTGTTCTTAAGATTCTACACTTAAGTAATTGGTCATTGGTCAATGTGAGATTTATTTGGACACTGCCAGAGTGCCCCCTTTTTGTGGGGAGCTAGTTTTCCCCACAATGAAAAACGATCTTGTGTCTAATTTGCTTTCGTGGGGAAGCAAATAAATGCCATTCTTCAGATACTACACTTCAATTTTTTGTTCTTTCTCAGTGGAGGAGAAATCCTTCATGACTGAGATAATTTTTATTTTTTGTTCTTTTTCTCCACATTTAAAAACGATCCTGGTGTCTACTCTCGCCTGTGAAGAGGCAGCGTAAATAGGTACTGTAACTTACAATTGAATTTTATTAAATACCTTATCCACTACGCCACGGATCCTTGCACTCTTTTGGTTACACGTTTTATCCTCACTGCGAGTGACACTCAGAATACAATTGCAAATTACATTGGACTTCTACCTAATCATGGCTGACGTCACCAGAGCGTGCTACGCCCGTGGCTTAAATAAAATTTATGTTCGAAATTCCGTGCAGATTCCCAAGTTCAAAAAGATACACATGAAGAGCTCAAATAGACCTAAAATGAGAAAATAACATTCAAGATGAGAATAATAAAAACCAAGTACGTCCATGGATGGAATACTGTTGCCATATCTGGGCAGGAGCTGCTAAAAACAGCCTATCCTGCCTTGACAGAGTACAAAATAGACTTCGTGGCTTAGTGGGGGATGCCCTTTTCTCTACCCTGCAACCTCTCTCCCACAGAAGAGACGTTGCGAGCCTATCCTTGTTTTATCGTTATTTCCATGGCAGGTGCTCGTCTGAACTCCAATCTCTGATCCCCCCTCGCCAATCTTTCACGAAAAACATCCGTCTAGCTGAATCCACTGTGAAAAATTCCCCCCACTCTATATCTGTGCCTAAATCAAAACGCGGATTCCATGAACAAAGCTTCTTTCTTAGAACTGCACGCCTGTGGAACTCTGTTCCGTCTGCCTGCTTCCCTCCGGACTACCACTTGGATGTCTTCAAGTCCAATGTTAACAAATTCCTAATGAACCGTCCCCTTAATTAAACACTTCATCAAATCTCCACACTAACGTAATGTACTTGCAATAACCCTTATCCCTGAGTGGCTTCCGGGCCTTGATAAGTGGTGATCACTGTGTAAAAAAAAAGAATAGTAGCCCGAAGAATCCAACGAAATATCAATGCTCATCTAAAACATTCAAAAGCAGAAAGAGATATATGATAAAGAAAATGGGGAAAACAAACGAAAGAAACAGCGACATTATGTAGGAACCAAAAAAAAAACAATGAAGAATTAAATTTAGAAAAAAAAATGACGAAAAATGTAAAAATACGAAAACAGAAAAAAATGATAAAAGATAAAAAGGGGAAACTGAAAATAATTAAAAATGAAGAAAAAAAGAATGAAAAAATATAAGATCGAAAGTGAAAAATAAAAGATGAAATTAAATCTAATAAAAAATAAAATATAAAATCGAAAGAAAAAAATGAAAAAATATGAAAACGAAGTGAAAGAATAAAGGAGAAATTTAAAATAATTAAAAATAAAGAAAAAAAATGAAAAAATATAAAATTGAAAGTGAAAAAAATAAAGGAGAAATTAAACCTAATACAAATAAAGAAAAAAGAATGAAAAGAATTCAAAATCGAAAGAAAAATGGGAAATTATATCTAATCTATATATCTATAAAAGTGGAATTGTTTGTTTGTGTGTTTGTGTATTTTCCTACCAGAGTACTCTGTCAATTTTCAGTCTACAGACTCAAGATTTGACATTAGGAGTATTAAGATTTGGGGAAATCTTTTTAACCCGTTTGCGGCCGAGAATTTGGCTGTCAAGGAGTCAAAGTTCAACGATTTGACATTTGAAGACTCTACCAAACTCCTCCGCCAATTTTGGATCTAAACACTAGAAATTTTAGATGTAGGTTACTTGGACATAGATCAAATTTTTTAATTTGATTTAAGCCCAAAATAATACATGTTAAGGGCTCAATTTTTTTTTTAAATCTGATCTCTGCGGTCTCTGCCAAATTACTCAGCCAATTTGAAATTTTACATTAAGCGTATTCAGACAGTGGGCAAGCTTTTTAATCGGTTTTTGGCCGAAAATTGTGTTGCTGAAGTATCAAAGTTCAAAAGATTTTACCTTTGCGACTCAAGCAAACTATTCAGCCAATGTTGGGTCTAAACATTTGAAATTTTACGTAAAGGGTATTCAGACATGCAACAAGCTTTTTAATCAGTCGTTGGGCGACAATTTTGCTGCCAAAAGATCAAAGTTGGAAGAGTTGACCTTTGCAGATTCTACCAAACTCCTCCGCCAATTTTGGGTCTAAAGACTTGAAATTTTAGATGTAAGTTACCTGGACATTAGTAAAACTTTTTAATACATATATATACATATGAACGTAAAGTTATAAACAGTACATAAGGACCAAGCAAAGCCGGGACGAACTGCTAGTTAAAAATAAAGAAAAAGAATGAAAAACATAAAAACGAAAGAAAAAAATAAAGGAGAAACTAAACCTAATTAAAAATAAATTTTAAAAAATAAAAAAAATATAATGAAATCGTAGCATCTAGCGTCATATAAGAAAACATTTATATCCTATCATTATTACTTATTAAAAAATAAATAAATATATACAGGGTTCGCCAATGAATCGGAAGATTTTAAAAATTAGTTATTGAACAAACACATTTTAACAACTTCATTATACATAAATGGAATCCACATTCTTTACCATTTTTTTATGAAGAAGCAATGGAGGTAACATTGTGGGAGGGAGGGTAAACCATACCTTCTGTTATCATGGAGCAGTGGACGGATGAGCATCGCGGCTAAAACAAAACTTCAGGTATTGGGCTCAGGAAAACACTTGTTTGCTTCATGAGAATCCCCTTCATATTCAGAAACTAATGGTATGGTGTGATATGTCTGCAAGAGCTATTATCGGTCCATTTTTTTTAAAATGAAAATAAGGCTGGTAATGGCGTCATTATAAATGCTCAGCGCTATGTTTAGATGATAAATAACTTTCCACTCCTCATCTTGCCCGTTTTGCAGTGGATGAGCCAACACTTTACAAACAAGATGGAGCTACAAGTCACACGACATGAATTTCAATCGATACCCTTAATGCTTTATTTCCAGGTCGTGTCATTTCTCGGAATAGAAATATGTCTTACCCACCTCGTTAACCCTATTTGAGTGTTGTGACGTTTTTGGGGTTATCTTAAAACGAAAGTGTTCGAAAGTGACCGACCTAGAACAGTTCCAGCTCTCAAAGAACGCATTGCAAACGAGATTGAGGTAATACCAGTAAATATGCTGCAAGAAGTCATGGAAAACTTTTACATCAGAATGCAACAATGCCAAGCCAATGATGATATACATTTTAAAGAAGTATATTTAAAAAAAATAACACTGCTTTTTCATGTAAAAAAAATAGTAAAGAATGTAGAATCCATTAATGTATAATAAAGTTTTTAAAATATATTTTTTCAATAACTAAAAAAATTTTAAAATATTCCCGATTCATTAACCCCGTATGTTGATTTGAACAAAATATCATAAAAAAAAAATTTTTTTTAAATGCTTTGCTATCAGCTGTTTTCCATTCAAAGACTTCATATTTATTCACGAAACTTACCTTACAATGACTGTTTTTCTTAATTTATATTTATTCAAAAAACTTACCTTACAATGAATGTTTTTCTTAATTTATATTTATTCACGAAACTTACCTTACAATGAATGTTTTTCTTAATTTATATTTATTCACGAAACTAACCTTACAATGAATTTTTTTTATTTTATATTTATTCACGAAACTTACCTTACAATGAATGGTGTTTCTTAATTTATATTTATTCACGAAACTTACCTTACAATGAATGTTTTTCTTAATTTATTTTTATTCACAAAACTTACCTTAAATGACTGTTTTTTCTTAATTTATATTTATTCACAAAACTTTCCTTACAATGAATGTTTTTCTTAATTTATATTTATTCACAGAACTTACGCTAGAATGAATGTTTTTTCTTAATTTATATTTATTCACGAAAATTACCTTACAATGAATGTTTTTTCTTAATTCATATTTATTCACGAAACTTTCCTTACAATGAATGATTTTCTTAATTTATATTTATTCACGAAACCTACCTTACAATGAATGTTTTTCTTAATTTATATTTATTCACGAAACTTACCTTACAATGAATGTTTTTCTTAATTTATATTTATTCACAAAACTTACCTTACAATGAATGATTTTCTTAATTTAAATTTATTCACAAAACTTACCTTACAATGAATGATTTTCTGAATTTATATTTATTCACAAAACTTACCTTACAATGAATGGTGTTTCTTAATTTATATTTATTCACAAAACTTTCCTTACAATGAATGTTTTTCTTAATTTATATTTATTCACAAAACTTTCCTTACAATGAATGTTTTTCTTAATTTATATTTATTTACAAAACTTACCTTGCAATGAATGTTTTTCTTAATTTATATTTATTCACGAAACTAACCTTACAATGAATGTTTTTCTTAATTTATATTTATTCAAAAAACTTTCCTTACAATGAATGTTTTTCTTAATTTATTTTTATTCACAAAACTTACCTTACAATGAATGTTTTTCTTAATTTATATTTATTCACGAAACTAACCTTACAATGAATGTTTTTCTTAATTTATATTTATTGAACAAACTTACCTTACAATGAATATTTTTCTTAATTTATATTTATTCACAAAAATTTCCTTCCAATAAATGTTGTTTCTTAATTTATATTTATTGACAAAACGTACCTTACAATGAATGTTTTTCTTAATTCATATTCATTCACAAAACTTACCTTACAATGAATGTTTTTCTTAATTTATATTTATTGACAAAACTTACGTTACAATTAATGTTTTTCTGAATTTATATTTATTTACGAAACTTACCCAACAATGAATGTTTTTCTTAATTTATATTTATTCACGAAACTTACCAAACAATGAATGTTTTTCTTAATTTATATTTATTCACAAAGCTTACCTAACAATGAATGTTTTTCTTAATTTATATTTATTCACGAAACTTACCTTACAATGAATGATTTTCTTAATTTATATTTATTCACAAAACTTACCTTACAATGAATGTTTTTCTTAATTTATATTTATTGACAAAACTTTCCTTACAATGAATGTTTTTCTTAATTTATATTTATTCACAAAACTTACCTTACAATGAATGATTTTCTTAATTTATATTTATTCACGAAACTTACGTAACAATAAATGTTTTTTAATTTATTTTGATTCATGAAACTAACGTTACAATTAATGTTTTTTCTTATTTATTTTTATTCACGAAACTTACCTTACAATAAATGTTTTTTCTGTATTTATTTTTATTCACGAAAATTACCTTACAATGAATGTTTTTTCTTAATTTATTTTTATTCACAAAACTTTCCTTGCAATGACTTTTTTTTCTAAATTTATTTTTATTCACGAAACTTACCTTACAATGAATGATTTTCTTAATTTAAATTTATTCACAAAACTTACCTTACAATGAAAGATTTTCTTAATTTATATTTATTCACAAAACTTTCCTTACAATGAATGGTGTTTCTTAATTTATATTTATTCACAAAACTTTCCTTACAATGAATGTTTTTCTTAATTTATATTTATTCACAAAACTTACCTAACAATGAATGTTTTTCTTAATTTATATTTATTTACAAAACTTACCTTGCAATGAATGTTTTTCTTAATTTATATTTATTCACGAAACTAACCTTACAATGAATGTTTTTCTTAATTTATATTTATTCAAAAAACTTTCCTTACAATGAATGTTTTTCTTAATTTATTTTTATTCACAAAACTTACCTTACAATGAATGTTTTTCTTAATTTATATTCATTCAAAAAACTTACCTTACAATGAATGATTTTTCTTAATTTATATTTATTCACAAAACTTTCCTTACAATGAATGTTTTTCTTAATTTATATTTATTGACAAAACTTACCTTACAATGAATATTTTTCTTAATTTATATTTATTCACAAAACTTTCCTTACAATAAGTGTTGTTTCTTAATTTATATTTATTGACAAAACTTACCTTACAATGAATGTTTTTCTTAATTCATATTCATTCACAAAACTTACCTTACAATGAATGTTTTTCTTAATTTATATTTATTGACAAAACTTACCTTACAATGAATGTTTTTCTGAATTTATATTTATTTACAAAACTTACCCAACAATGAATGTTTTTCTGAATTTATATTTATTCACGAAACTTATCAAACAATGAATGTTTTTCTTAATTTATATTTATTCACAAAACTTACCTAACAATGAATGTTTTTCTTAATTTATATTTATTCACGAAACTTACCTTACAATGAATGATTTTCTTAATTTATATTTATTCACGAAACTTACGTAACAATAAATGTTTTTTAATTTATTTTGATTCATGAAACTAACGTTACAATAAATGTTTTTTCTTATTTATTTTTATTCACGAAACTTACCTTACAATAAATGTTTTTTCTGTATTTATTTTTATTCACAAAAATTACCTTACAATGAATGTGTTTTCTTAATTTATTTTTATTCACAAAACTTTCCTTGCAATGACTTTTTTTTCTAAATTTATTTTTATTCACGAAACTTACCTTACAATGAATGGTGTTTCTTAATTTATATTTATTCACAAAACTTACGTTACATTAAATGTTTTTCTTAATTTATATTTATTCACGAAACTTACTTTACAATGAATGTTTTTTAATTTATATTTATTCACGAAACTTACCTTACAATGAATGTTTTTCTTAATTTATATTTATTCACGAAACTTACCTTACAATGAATGTTTTTCTTAATTTATATTTATTCACAAAACTTTCCTTACAATGAATGTTTTTCTTAATTTATATTTATTCACGAACCTTACCTTACAATGAATGATTTTCTTAATTTATATTTATTCACGAAACTTACCTAACAATGAATGTTTTTCTTAATTATTATTTATTCACAAAACTTACCTTACAATGAATGTTTTTCTTAATTTATATTTATTGACAAAACTTACCCTACAATGAATGTTTTTCTGTATTTATATTTATTCACAAAACTTACCTTACAATGAATGTTTTTCTTAATTTATATTTATTCACAAAACTTACCTTACAATGAATGTTTTTCTTAATTTAAATTTATTCACAAAACTTACCTTACAATGAATGTTTTTCTTAATTTATATTTATTCACAAAACTTACCTTACAATGAATGTTTTTCTTAATTTATATTTATTCACGAAACTTACCTTACATTGAATTTTTTTCTTAATTTATTTTTATTCTCGAAGCTTACGTTACAATAAAGTTTCACGAAACTTACGTTACAATAATGTTTTATTCACGAAACTTACGTTACAATTAATGTTTTTTCTTAATTCATATTTATTCACAAAACTTAACTTACAATGAATGTTTTCCTGAATTAATTTTTATTAAGGAAACTTACGTTACAATAAATGTTGTTTCTTAATTTATATTTATTTACGAAACTTACATTACAATGAATGTTTTTTCTTACTTTATATTTATTCACGAAACTTACTTTACAATTAATGTTTTTTCTTAATTTATTTTTATTCACAAAACTTACCTTACGTTGAATGTTTTTCTTAATGTATTTTTATTCACGAAACTTATCTTACAATGAATGTTTTATCTTAATTTATATTTATTCACCAAACTTACGGAACAATAAATGGTTTTAAATTTATTTTTATTCACGAAAATTACCTTACAATGAATGTTTTTTCTTCATTCATTTTTATGCACAAAACTTACCTTACAATGAATGTTTTTTCTTAATTTATATTTATTCACGAAACTTACGTTACAATGAATGTTTTTTAATTTATTTTTATTCACGAAAATTTCCATTACAATTAATGTTTTTCTTTATTTATAGTTATCTACGAAACTTACGTTACAATGAATGTTGTTTCTTATTTATATTTGTTCACGAAACTTTCCTTACAATGAATGTTTTTTCTTAATTTATATTTATTCACGCAACTTACGTTACAATAAATGTTTTGTAATTTATTTTTATGCACGAAACTTACCTTACAATGAATGTTTTTTCTTAATTTATTTTCATTCACGAAACTTACCTTACAATGAATGTTTTTTCTAAATTTATATTTATTCACGAAACTTACGTTACAATAAAGGGTTTTTTATTTATTTTTAATCACGAAACTTACATTACAATAAATATTTTTTCTGTATTTATTTTTATTAACAAAACTTACGTTACAATGAATGTTTTTTTAAATTTATTTTTATTGACAAAACTTACCTTACAATAAATGTTTTTTCTTAATTTATATTTATTCACGAAACTTACGTAACAATAACTGTTTTTTAATTTATTTTAATTCATGAAACTAACTTTACAATAAATGTTTTTTCTTATTTATTTTTATTCACGAAACTTACCTTACAATAAATGTTTTTTCTGTATTTATTTTTATTCACGAAACTTACCTTATAATGAATGTTTTTTCTTTATTTATATTTATTCACAAAACTTACCTTGCAATGACTGTTTTTTCTTAATTTATTTTTATTCACGAAACTTACCTTACAATGAATGGTGCTTCTTAATTTATATTTATTCACAAAACTTACGTTACATTAAATGTTTTTCTTAATTTATATTTATTCACAAAACTTACTTTACAATGAATGTTTTTCTTAATTTATTTTTATTCACAAAACTTACCTAACAATGAATGTTTTTCTTAATTTATATTTATTCACGAAACTTACGTTACAATGAATGTTTTTTAATTTATTTTTATTCACGAATCTTACCTTACAATGAATGTTTTTTCTTCATTTATATTTATTCACGAAACTTACCGTGCAAAAAATAGTTTTTAAATTATTTTTATTCACGAAACTTACCTTAAAATGATTGTTTTTCTTAATTTATTTTCATGCACGAAACTTACCTTACAATGAATATTTTTTTCTTAATTTATATTTATTCACGAAACTTACGTTACAATAAATGTTGTTTAATTTATTTTTATTCAAATAACTCACCTTACAATTAATGTTTTTCTTAATTTATTTTTATTCATAAAACTTACGTTACAATGAATGTTGTTTCTTAATTTTTTTATTAACGAAACTTACCTTACAATGAATGTTGTTTCTTAATGTATATTTATTCACAAAACTTACGTCACAATAAATGTTTTTTAATTTATTTTTATTCACGAAACTTACGTTACAATAAATGTTTTTTCTTAATTTATTTTAATTCACAAAACTTACCTTACAATTAATGTTTTTTCCTAATTTATTTTTATTCACGAAACTTACCTTACAATGAATTTTTTTTAATTTATATTTATCCACGAAACTTACGTTACAATAAATGTTTTTAATTTATATTTATTCATGAAACTTACGTTACACTAAATGTTTTTTTCTTAATTTATTTTTATTCACGAAACTTACCTTATAATAAATGTTTTTTCTTAATTCATGTTTATTCACGAAACTTACATTACAATGAATGTTTTTTCTTAATTTATATTTATTCACGAAACTTACGTTACAATAAAAATTTTTTAATAAATTTTTTTCACAAAACTTACCTTACAATGAATTTTTTTTCTTAATTTATTTTTATCCACAAAACTTACCTTACAATGAATGTTTTTTCTTAATTCATTTTTATTCACAAAACTTACCTTACAATGAATGTTTTTTCCTAATTTATATTTATTCACGAAACTTACTTTACAATGAATGTTTTTTCTTAATTTATATTTATTCACAAAACTTACCTTACAATGAATGTTTTTTCTTAATTTATTTTTATTCACAAAACTTACCTTACAATGAATGTTTTTCTTAATTTATTTTTATTCACGAAACTTACCTTACAATGAATGTTTTTCTTAATTTATATTTATTCACGAAACTTAACTTACAATAAATGTTGTTTCTTAATTTATATTTATTCACAAAACTTACGTTACAATAAATGTTTTTTCTTAATTTATATTTATTCACGAAACTTACTTTATAATGAATGTTTTTTAATTGATTTTTATTCACTAAACTTACGTTACAATAAATGTTTTTTCTTTATTCATATTTATTCACGCAACTTACGTTACAATGAATATTTTTTAATTTATTTTTATTAACGAAACTTACTTTACAATGAATGTCCTTTCTTAATTTATTTTTATTCACAAAACTAACCTTTCAATAAATGTTTTTTCTTAATTTATTTTTATTCACGAAACTTACCTTACTATAAATTTTTTTCTTAATTTATATTTATTCACGAAACTTACTTTACAATGAATGTTTTTTATTCATATTTATTGACAAAACTTTACTTACAAGGAATGTTTTTTCTTAATTTATATTTATTTACGAAACCTACGTTACAATATATGTTTTTAATGTATATTCATTCACAAAACTTAACTTACAATGAATGTTGTTTCTTAATTTATATTTATTCACGAAACTTAACTCACAGTGAATGTTTTTTCTTAATTTATTTTTATTCACGAAACTTACTTTACAATGAATGTTTTTCTTAATTTATATTTATTCACAAAACTTACCTTACAATGAATGTTTTATCTTAATTTATTTTTATTCACAAAACTTACCTTACAATGAATGTTGTTTCTTAATTTATATTTATTCATGCAACTTACCTCACAATGAATGTTTTTTCTTAATTTATTTTTATTCACGAGACTTACCTTACAATGAATGTTTTCTTAATTTATTTTTATTCGCAAAACTTACATTACAATGAATGTTTTTTTTAATTTATATTTATTCACAAAACTTACTTTAAAAGGGATGTTTTTTTTAATTTATATTTATTCACGAAACTTACTTTACAATGAATGTTTTTTCTTAATTCATATTTATTCACAAAACGCAACTTACAATGAATGTTTTTTCTTAATTCATATTTATTCACAAAACTTTCGTTGCAATGAATGTTTTTTCTTAATTCATTTTTATTCACGAAACTTACGTTACAATAAATGTTTTTTCTTTATTTATATTTATTCACGAAACTTACCTTACAATGAGTGTTTTTTCTTAATTTATATTTATTCACTAAATTTTCGTTACAATAAATGTTTTTAATTTATATTTATTCACAAAACTTACCTCACAATGAATGTTTTTCCTTAATTTATTTTTATTCTCGAAAGTTACCATACAATGAATGTTTTTCTTAATTTATATTTATTCACGAAACTTACCTTATAATGAATGTTTTTTCTTAATTTATATTTATTCACGAAACTTTCCTTTCAATGGATGTTTTTTCTTTATTTATATTTATTCACGAAACTTACCTTACAATAAATTTTTTTTAATTTATATTCATTCACGAAACTTACCTTACAATGAATGTTTTTTCTTAATTTATTTTTATTCATGAAACTTACGTTACAATGAATGTTTTCTTAATTTATATATGTTCACGAAACTTACCTTACAATTAATGTTTTTTCTTAATTTATTTTTATTCACGAAACTTACCTTACAATGAATGTTTTTTCTTAATTTATTTTTATTAACGAAACTTACCTTACAATGAATGTTTTTCTTAATTTATATTTATTAACGAAACTTACCTTACAATGAATGTTTTTTCTTAATTTATTTTGTTAAAATGTCCTCAAAAATGTCCAATTATTATTCATTGTGGTATCTTCGTAACAACAAAAATAATATTTTTACTTTTCAATTAAGTCTTTCTTGAATTATCTTCGAAATAAAAGAAATTATATTTTTTCACTGAAAAAAAAAGTGCTCAGCTTTTTGGTGAAAAATCACGAGACTTGCATTCGACATGTTTCAGTGTTTTACGCAAACTGCCCGGAAAATTCTATTGACAACACGGCTCTTATTCTACATTAGTTCCAACTCATCAAATATGAACTTGACAACAATATGTATGAATGGTGGCTTTTCGGAAATAATAATTGATAACGGTTGTGCTCGAATGTAAAAGTTGCCTGCTTTAGAGGAAGTTAAACGTGTTGAGTAGCAAACAGCTAATTCTAAAATGTAAGCAATACACCAGGAGTTGATATCCTAAATCAATTGCCGTATGTGTATAATAATATTAAGAATAACGTTAAACGTCAAGATTGCTTCTTTATAAAGATAAGAAATGAATGAATGCAGGTAGATATGTCCATAACACGAAAATAGAGAGAATGAATTCAGTCTTTCCGAACTCTGACACTTATCTAAGTCTTCCCATCATTAACCGACTTTAACCTGATGTCGTCCGTAAACTCGTTAAAAGAATACAAAATAATAGTATTTCGTAAATGTGTTTATGCAAGTAATATGGGGAAACTTTTATTACAGACTGGAAAGATAATCGTGAGAAAAAGAAGTCGATTAGATTTTGTCGGATGTAACGTCAGACATATGCTTCAACAAAGTTCTTTCCTAGAAATGTCGGTTTGTAGAACACAATACCGCGAGTCTGCATCCCATCTAACTATAACATAGCCGTTTGCAAGTCTAACATGAACAAGTTTATGCTGAGCCTTCGTCTTAAATAATTAAAGCCTACCCAAGTGTCCACCAGTCTCGATTATCACAGTGTTGTTTCATAGCCTACACAGCACTTATTAACCTTTAACCTCGAGTACTCCTTGAGCCTTGATAAGCGGTGACCATCTAGTATTTTTTTAAATCTATGTCATACACTTGCTACAGAAAATCGACGAACTGGAGATAACATTCTAAATGGCGTTGAAGAGCGTGATATTGTTTGCGCATGCTCGCCTGTGCTTCGTTGTTGTATTAATCAGAAAAAAATGGCGATAGAAACTTTTAAAATGTTTTCCTCATCGAAGGTGAGGACGGTGCTTAGCGAATCAGTGAAGTGAAATCAGTCACGTGATATACAATCTTAAGCTATTTATTCTTTGATCGTTTCATTAATGGCGGAGGTGTACTCAGAAGGAAGGAAGCCAGAAAACAATCGACTTTGTGTTATATTTGCCTGTGTGTTCATGAATTTTTTTTTCAGCTTCAGTAATAAGGACGAAATACTGCCGGAGACAGGAAAGGTTTACAACGTTAATTCAGGCGTTTCTAATGATTTCTTTTCAGAAAGGAAGAAATGGTATTCAAACGAAGGAATCTATTAGAAGAGAGGTTATGAGAAAATAGAAACAATGGGGATAATAAATATACAAAAGACTGCTACTGTTCCCATCTTCAATGTTATTATCACAACGTTTCGGCCGATGTAATCCCCGAGCTTCCCCAGACGTTTCTTGTCGAACTCGGGACTCTTTTTGTCGAACTCTGAAATCTGTATGGAATTTCAAATATTTAATCCACTCTACTATATTCTGAATTCATTTTTACACACACACATACACACACGCGCGTACGCGAGCGCGCGCGCACACACACACACACATACACATAAACAAACACACAAACATTCACACGCACATCTAACGTGGCCGTTACACTCGAACCGTGTTCGTTATATTTCAAACTTCTGTCGGACCCTCACGCCGTCTTGCACCATCGAAAAGGAACCACCAAACAAAAATTAAATAAATCCAGCTCTGCTTTTCTTTCTGTTTTAGCAAAAGGCATTTATCACCATTACTTTTCAAACAATGCTTCTTATTTGTTTACTAACTCTTCATTTCGTCATGTCATAAGATTAACAAAATCCCGCCGTATTGACACCAGCTTAAAAGTTTCTCGCCGCCACTGCGGGGCCACACGTCCATCTCCTGGTTTTTTCTGTCGTCGCAACGATGTGCATTTTTTTTTCCTTTTTGTCTTGTTCTTCTGGCGCAAGCCGTGCACACTTGTGAGTTTGCATACGCGCTCAAAACAGCGGTTGCTGCTGCTAATACCTTCGCTAGCCATCTATCTTTCACTTGCTGCTGATATCTTTACACACGCTCATACGCGCTCTATTACAGTACACACACACATACACACACACACATATACACACACACACACATACACACACGGCCCTGTCGGTGGGGCATTAGAATACGACGACTGCCCCCCTGCAGAGGGTAAAAGTCCCTCAATGGGGGTCCTGGATATGACCTTAAACTATATCCAGTTGTGAGGCCCCAGCTTGCGGGCTTTGGGGAGTGTGGAGCCACCCTTTAATTACCATTACTCCCAGGTCCACTCTGACCCGGAGTGGTAGTACTTGTTAGGGTTCCAACTATGGGTTAAATAGAAACCGACTTGAAAACAACAAATATATTCTATTAAAAAAATTTTCTTCAAAATCTTTGGATTCGGCATTAAATAACCCTAAAAGGGTTGATATGCTGTAAAACAAAAACAATCAACCAACCATACACACACATATATTTGGGGAGGGGGAAGTGATTCTGTGCTGTTTCGAGTTGCCGAAAAACGCATTCGTTCTCAACAATATTGAGTCGTCATTGAATCCCTAGAAAAAGTATATTCAGAATGGTTGCGACTATTTAAAAGGGATACATTCTGAAGGACAAACTGTCGCTCGTTTTAACTCTACCACTTCCGTTTTTTTTTTTGTTTTTTGTTTTTTTGTTTCTCTTCAACTTTTTGAGTTAAAACATAGGAAGATTTTATTCGTATGACAAAGCGCGCTCCGGATGCCCATGCACAGCCATCGTTTATCGCTGGCAAATGTTAGATAAGATAAAACTACACGCATGTTGACTTCTTTCACCAAGTACTAGTTTTCTTAGCTCTTCCTCTCCTATCTCTGTATTTAGCCTCGTCCACACAAGCATGTAGGAATCCATCTTACTTAAATATGTCGGCGAACAGCAGTCCGTCTTCCGTCACTCGATACATCGTTCATCTTCTTTTCGGGTTTTGACATGGCATCTGTTAATTCTGATTCCTATTCATTTCCAATTTATACAAAATGTCCTTTGGCGTCCGTTAAACTTTATTTAACTTCAGAAGAATCGACAGGACGTTATGTCTCTTTGGGGCGCATACTGCGTACGTGTGCATGTGTGCGTGTGTGCATGTGTGTGTTATATATTATTAATAGCAAGGCGCCCGGCGTTGCCCGGTCGTAAAATACGCATAAATATTATATTTTAATTAATGAATATTTCTATATTTGTTATAAACAGAAATACCGTAGGTATTAAACGTAACGTTAAATTCCTTTAAAGAAAATTAAGTAAAAAAAAGAAAAACTGAGACATGTGCGTGCGAGTATCGTGTTTTTTTTTTCTAAACAGTTCACTCATTGTAAGTACAAAAAATACTCGAGCTGAGATCGAAACCAAAACCTTAATAAGTGAGTCAAGCGAGATAACTATTAGACCAATTTCCCACGAGCTTTAAAAAATGTTTTCAAACCTACTTATTCTTAACATGAGGAAGCTGTCATGTTTCACGACCTCGCATGTACAGTCGCAAAACAGTCGACCAACAGATAAAAAAAATCCGATGACCCTCCCTCCCAAAAAAAATACCAACTTTTCAATTTTAACCACTTAGCAACTTTTTTTTCTGGATGTAAACCGACTGAAACGTTTTTCACATGTCTGAATAACCTATATACTAAATTTCAAATCTGTAGATCAAAAGTTCGTTGAGTATATAGGTTGAGAAGTATTTTCACACACACACACACACACACATTCTCACTTATATATATATATATATATATATATATATATATATAGAGAGAGAGAGAGAGAGAGAGAGAGAGAAAGAGAAAGAGAGACAAACGGACAGACAGACAGACAGACAGTCAGAAAGACAGTATATATATACAAAAGGAACTTAAATGCACTCTGTGTGATAAATTTCTTCTGTCAAAAGAAAAGCATCTCAAATCAAAGACAGGATAAACGATGCTAACTTATCATGTTGATGGTTCTATCTGCAAATCTAAAAGTAGTTTGACCACTGAATACTTGTGACAATCAACAATGTGTCAGGTATTTTCTGGATTAATTCGCCTAAGACTAAACCATGTGTATCGCTTTATTTTCTGTATTTTCTTTAATTTTGAAGTTGCTATGAAACACAGAAAAGTGAAATTTGGTACACTGGAAGAGCAAACCTCGGTACCTTTTTCCCCCCTGATTTTTATGGAATTTGAACAAATATTTTGAAAGTTATGCTAATTTTTCTATTTTCTGGTAATTTTAGGCGTGTATCACTTTATTGCAAGTGTCTGAAAATGTATATTTTTGCTAATAAAACAATATTCTGACGTCATATTTCTATTTATATGAAATAAAGAACATATCCAGTAACAATATTAACTAAAAACAAGAACGAATTTCACGTTATTTTGTTTAAGGAAATTTTTATTTATCAACAAGGACATTTTTAAAGCTGGTTTTCATGTATTTCTGAGCCAAAGCCAAACGTTTTTCCTTATGAGTTTGGTTTAAAACAAGTTTAGCTATGGGCTTAAATCTTCTTGCAATTTCGTTTTAAGACATTGCAGCGTGTCTTTCTGGACAATGAAGGTATTCCAGCCTTGTCAAATATAACAGCACTGTTGCTACTTGGTTGTTTGATAAGTTGACGGCGATTTTTCTAGCATCATAAGCAGAAAGTGTCTTGTGTTTTTGTCCTTCCTTGATTTGATGCATGGATTTTCAACGAAGTAAGACAATGTTCGATCTCTTCCAAGCTCCTTGGTTGGACCTACGAGCGATAACCTTTCTGCTCCTTTTCACTAGCTGTCAATTGACCCTTTCTTGGCATTCTGGATGATCTGCAATAAAGTGATACACGCTTAAAATTAGCAGAAAATAGAAAAAAATAGCATAATTATCAAAATATTTGTTCAAGTTCCACAAAAATTAGGTAAATAAGGCACCTAGTTATACCAAATTTCACTTCTCTGAGTTTCATAGCAAAATCAAAATTGAAATAATATTGACCTGCGATACACAGGGTTTATATAGATAAAGATATTGGCCTGCGATACACAGCGTTTATATAGATAAAGAAGGCTCTATGGATTGACTAAAAAGAGTATAGCTCCACTGTGATCAGGAGAGGATTATAATGGCTGCCCAAGATCAAGGCTTGATGACCAATGCTTTTAAAAAGATGAGTGGTCTCAGCAATGACAACAAGTGCAGGTTCTGCTATACAGAAGTAAAGAGTGTAAGCCAATGTAATCACACTGTGAGGTTCTGCTCGGGAACGGCTACTTATACAATGCGACATAAGGTGTAAATATCTTCATTGGATGATCTGCAAAGAGTTGAATATCGAATGTAGTAGCAAATCCTGTGAATATGTTTACCAGTAAAAACAGTTGGAAATAAGTTATACACCATCCACTATGACTATGCAATGCCTACAGCTATGTATCTAGAAAACGGAGATGTTAAATCTGACATAGTGATATGGGACAAGGAATAGAAAGAAGAAAGCCTAGTAGAAGTTAGTGTCCTCCATGATGCTGAGTTAAAAGTGCTAAAAGGAAACGGATAACTAAATACCAAAATCTTATGCACGACATGAAAAGAAAATCATATGCACGACATGAAAAGAAAATCTTATGCACGACATGAAAAGAAACTGGAATTTTAGGAAGATCTCCATCATTCGAGTAATTATAGGAGCAACCAGACGAATGAAAAATAATTTTATAAACTACCTAGTGAATATACCCGGTGAGCCAAGTGTAAGAGAGATAAAAGCAACTGACCTTAGAAGCAGTTAGAATGTTAAACATATCTCTCAGCTGTATGTCTGAAATAGTAGGTAAATGTTTGTCATCCGATAGGATGCCTCATGCTCAACAAAATTGCGAAAAATAAAAAATAAAAAGATAACACCCTACTATACAATACGACACAGTGGGATGTGTAAATATCTCCACTGGACCATTTTTGAAACGTTGAATATCGAATCCATCAACAAGTCTTGGAAACATGTTTACCAGGAAAAAACAGTTGGAAATAAGTCATACACCATCCAGTATCACTTAGCAATTACTACAGCTACATACTTAGAAAACGGGGCTCCTAAACCTGACATAGTGATATAAAACCAGAAGAAAATATTGTAGAAGTAAGTGTCAGCATTGATGCTGGATTGAATAAAGTCTAGATGGAAATGACAACTAAATACCAAAGTCTTATGTACGACATGAAAAGAAACTGAAATAGTAAGATCGCCATCACTCCAGTTAGTATAGGAGCACTCGAACTCATGAAAAAGAATTTCATAAACTACCTGGCGAATATACCCGATGAGCCAAGTGCAAGAGAGATGAAAAAATTGCACTTAGGGGCAGTTAGAATGTTAAACATATCTCTCAGTGCTATACCTGAAACAGTAAGTATCTATTTGGCATTCGGTAGTATGCTTCATACCCAACAAAAGCAAAATAAGACAATTGAATAAAATAACGTGAAAGTACTCTTACAAGTAGGAAAGCTTTTGTTCCACATATGGGAATGTTTATGTAGGACTGCAGCTGGGTTAAAAAGCCACCTACATGTACACAGCTGCCCAGCAGTAAACTGAAGAAATAGCAAACTTTTTTCAAACAAAAGCAATTATTAGGCACGCGTGATTTCCAAAGTAATGCCTCCTGATTTTATTCCGTCCGAATGAATCAGAGGGGAATTGCAAATTGCATTCTTATGATGACTGATGTTATGCATTCATGACCTGAAAGTTTATTCTCTCTTTTGCACATATTGACGGTGTTAAACTTTATAAAGGCAACACCTGTCATGGAAGTGTGTCAGAAGCAGAGATCTGTCATTGAATTCTTGGCAAAAGTGCATTAAGAATGCTAATGACTGTAAACAAAAATTTTGAAGCACAAATGTCGATCATTTTAATGGTACCACTCCTGGCTTCGTAGCTATTTAACTTTTTAAGTTAAAAATAGGAGGATTTTTTTGTGGAACGATCTTTGCATGACAAAGCGTGCTCCGGACGACCATGCGCAGCCATCGCATATTGCTGGCAAAAATACATTGAGAAATGTGGTGACTATGTACAAAAATAAATCTGGGGTACGTTTTAATAGCACAATTCCCGTCTTTGTAGTTTTCCAATGTTTTTAGCTTTAAAAAAATAGTAGGCTTTACTTTTGTGAACGACTCTAATTGCGACATAAATATACATATATATACATATATACATAATATACATATATATATACATATATACATAATATATATAATATACATATATATATACATATATAAATAATATACATATATTGACATATATAAATAATATACATATATAGACATATATACATATGTAAATAACATACATATATAAACATATATACATACATGCATAATATACGTATATAGACATATATACATGTATACATAATATGCATATATAGACATATATACAGAGATAAATAATATGCATATAAAAACATACATACATATATAAATAATATACATATATAGACATATATACATATATAAATAATATACATATATAGACATATATGCATATATAAATAATATACATATATAGACATACATACAGATATAAATAATATACATATATAAACATATATAGATATGTACATAATATGCATATATGGACATATATACACATATACATAATATGCATATATAGACATATATACATAATATACATATAAAGACATATATACATAATATACATATATATACATAATATACAGCATACATAATAGACATATATATACATAATATACATAATATACATAATACACATATAAAGACATATAATATACATATATAAAAGCATATAAAGACATATATCACCTGTAATAGATCTGTTGGAAAGTTTAAACTATAAAAGTAAAAATAAAGTTTTGTAAGTGAATGCATGAATTTCGCACGAAAACAATATATAAAAAACGATTATAATGATCACCCGGCGTTGCCCGGAGGTACGAATAACAAATTAGAATTAATAAGTGTAACTTCTTATTTTTTCAAAACTTCTCTCTTATTACCTCTCTCTCTCTCTCTCTCTCTCTGTCTCTCTCTTACTCTCTCTCTCTCTCTCTCTCTCTCTCTCTCTCTCTCTGTCGTTCCTTCTCTTTCTCTTTCTTTGTGTCTTTTTCACTGGCAACTGGTTCAATATAATTTCATTCTCTCCCGCTGCAAGAAAGTGGGATTGAGAAGTTAACTCCCTCCCCCTGGAGGAGCACTCTGGCCTGCAAAAAGTGCCTGGACAGCCCCGTCAGCATTCCCCAGTAAGGTTCGTCAGGCGATTAGTAATAAATTAATATCTTCTCAAAAAGAAGAAGGTAAGTCTTGGGACAGTGGACCTCCTAGAACTGCGCAGAACTAAACTCCCTAAACTTACAGGAATCCGATTGCTTTTTTAACCCAATTTCAGTGCTGTTTTTTTTTTAAACAAGGTAACTTACATCTTATGCTCTTATTTGGTTCCTGATGACCAATTATAAATCAACGAAACGGTAATACCTGGAGTCGTATTAGTACTGGTTGAGCTATGCCGGCTTCCTCCAAAGGAGTAAGTTCACAGGAGATATTAAATTCACGAGCGGTCCCCATCCGCATGTATATCTTGGTCAAGAGAAGATGACATACAGCGCCTTGCAAGTCCTCCTAGAACTTGCCTTCTTTTCTTTGAAAAGCATATCCAAACCCATCTAGTACTGGCCAGGCTCAACGTTGCTTAACTTCGGTGATCTAACGAGAACCGGTTTGTTAACGTAATTACGCTTATTCAAAGGAAATTAATTGTACAACTTTTTTTACCATAACTAGGTTGAGATCATTATGAATCTGATTATGCATGACTTATGACTGTATCTTGTATAGTTTCTGACTTTTATCTCGATACACGAAGGCATAATTACAACTTCACTCCATGTAAAATAGATAACGTAATACTCTACGCCGAAAAAAAAAGAGTTATCTTTTCTTTTTCATACAAAAACTTTACTCGTTACAACTTGTTTGATTGACGCATGCGCATTGGTTTTCGTCTGCGCATGAATCCAAAAAAGTGATAGAATCCGTTGAAATGTTCTGTTGTTTTTTTTTATTTCTGTGTGTGTGAGGGGGGGAGTGAGTGAGAAAAAGAGAAAAAAAATAAAATGTTTAACGAATCAGCGAAATTAACTCAGCCTCGGTTATTCTGAGAAACTATTTTCGTTTCCTTTTTTAATCTATTTCGATACAGTGTTTTAATGTTACTATAATGGAGATTCGGCATGTGTGTGTGTGTGTGTGTGTGTGTGTGTGTGTGTGTGTGTGTGTGTGTGTGTGTGTGTGTGTGTGTGTGTGTGTGTGTGTGTGAGTAAAGCCATGCCGTCATTGTCAAAAACTCTATATCATATTACCGTTAACTTTCTAGTTTGTAAGAGCAAAAACATACGATGCTAAAATGCTGGGGTGTATTCAATAAGTTTCCAGACTGTCAAAACGTTCTGGTTGGTGTAGCCTCCGGCCTTCTTCGTGTGTATAGTGTCGAACTCGATCATCTTTCTAGCAAACCTTAGGATCTGCACGAACCTCGAACAAAAACCTTTATAAAATCCACTGGCGTAGCAGGCTCTAGATCTGTCAGTAATGACTGGGTACCAGTCCTTAGTAATTCGCAATTGTATTTTGAGTGTCGCCAGCATTGAGAATTGAACCTTCAACTTTCAAAAGAGTGTAACCTACAATAGAATTTTACTAAGTAGTTTATCCACTTCGCCATGGGTCCTGGTGTGTAGATTCTTGAATTCGGCAGAACGATTTACGAATTCGATAAGATAAACTTAAATAATGTCGGCAGTTACATCAAGCACCATAATGTGTAAATAGCACTCAAGATGAGAATAGTAATCTGAAGAATTCAAATAATATGACTCAATCCTCATCTAAAAAAAATCAGAAACATAATACGGGGTTCTCATTAAATTATTTATAGCATAAATGACTAAAAACACTTAATTATTTTATAAGCAAGTTTTTGTGCATGTATGTATGGGCTCGCAAAAGTTGGTAAGCCGTTTATGGTCACTCTCTTTCGCAATAATAATAATTATAATTTTGATCATGTGTAAAAAGTCTAATTTAATAAAAATGAACATTTTGGGAATGTAGCTTTTTGTTTCCATAAGCTTTTAGATTGTAGTATTAGTAACCTTAAGTCGGAAGGGTTTAAAATCTATCCTTAGAAAAAGGTTTCTTTTTAAAGATTTTTAAGTGGTCTTAAATTTTTTATCAACAGTGTATACATTACACATATATATACAGTTCAACAATATAAAATTTTATAAACAAACAGTTCCTTACAACAAAAGGACGGAACATTTTTCTTGGGGTTTTACACCTTGTCAAACAGGAAAACATTACCTTCATTCATCTGTGGTCTTGGTTGACTAGTCTGCAAAAGCTGCAAAGATTCCTCTCAAAGAAACGACTAAGAGCGTCTGGTTATTTTTGCAGACAACTTTAATTCCAAATGATTCCCCATTAGAAGATTGAACGTGTCTTAGACCCTTGGAAGTGACCCAGTCTCTAACGCTCAGTTTGTCTCCCTGTCTTTCTACCAACCCACTGACTAACTCTGTATATATCTCTACTATTTGCTTGTTATTACGTTATTCAACTCATATCTTTTAACATGTGACTTTGAATCATGTTTTCGATCTGTTATTGTGAAACCTATGTGTTTGAGTATTTTAGCATTTATTTCTCGTCATTCAATTTGTCAAGGTCGCATTCCTGCTTTTTGTTTATTTTTCCACTAACCCGTTCCAAATTCCAACGCCTATAAACATGTTTGACTTAGTGCAAAACTAATCCTGCATACCGACAAATAATCGTCTTTTATCTAACATTTTAACATTTAATAATAATAGTCAAATTTCCTAAATAGTCTATCAGCAAGGTAATTCGATGTCGCCCCGGCATAATCTAACATTTTTATGGTGGATTTTATTCAAGTTTTATTTGTCTCAGAATTTCGAACTGAACTGACCCCTTCATATTATCCAATAGGATCGACTGCTTTCATTTTGCTGTCTATGCCTTTTAGATATCCCATGCCAGATAGTTTTTTCTTTCGTGTCTTTATTATTGGACCAAAAAACAAATCTTAAACACTACTTTTATTAACTGTTTTATGTTTTGCGTGTGAGAAGATACAACATGTAAGGGAGATAACCCGACGCAACGGCTAAATGAGATTTGTCGATATTCCGAGAATAAAGGGCCTTTTTTTTTTAGTAAATAAATAATACATGTATGAATCTCTCGTTTGTAAAGGGCGATAAGAATGCACAAAGAGACGAGTTGTTTCCTGTTTGCCGAGCGATAATATTTCATATGAATATGGAAATAATGGAAATGGAACCATTCACGAAGACATGTTCTGCGAATGCTGAACAAATAAAAGGACGGCTGTAGTTTGCAATTAAGAAATGCCGATTTTTAGATTCTCTTCATCCTTCTATGCAAGGTATTGTCCACTTGTCAATCTGTCACGTTTGAAAAAAAAAAACAAGTAATACATAATATACCACGACTGCCGCAAAGAAGGTAGATCTAGAACAGTGCTAAGAGAGCAGCGTTCCATTTTTTTCACGTTGTATTCAAGTGTGAACATAATTAAAACCAAGACCGTTGAGCATTCATAACTAGAATTGGTAGACAAGACAGCCTTGTCAAAGTTCATTTTGTTTAGCAAATATGGATTGTAAAAAGAATTATAATTTTCATTATCGATAGCATTGGTGGTATCTTTTAGGTAACGTGGTGTATTTCAAATTAAATTGCCTATCGTTTACATTTTATGAATTTGTATTTATTATGGAAATAGATCCAGACAAAGCATAAAGCTTTTTAATATAAAAATCTAAAAGAAAAAAATTACACTTCAAAGTCTATAACTAGCCCACATAAAGTGTTAGATGGATAGGTTTCAGCCTAGAAAAGAGCAATTCTTCTCCATTTATCAAAAACATCACTCATGGAATGTGAGGACTAAAGGACAGAGTAAGGGAAGCGAATATTTACGATGTAAAATCTAAGGTGTACTTTCTACTCTACTTAAATTGCGGTTTAATGACTGAACAAAATTCAATGAAAATCTGAAAAATTAAATTTGAAATACGCCATATAAACTGAAATTTAAGGAATATTTGGTAATATTTATTAATTGATAACTATTGTTAATATTTATTAATTAATAACTATTGTTAATATTTATTAATTGATAACTATTGTTAATATCTATTAATTGATAATTATTGTTAATATTTATTAATTGATAACTATTGTTAATATTTATTAATTGATACCTATTGTTAATATTTATTAATTGATAACTATTGTTAATATTTATTAATTGATAACTATTGTTAATATCTATTAATTGATAACTATTGTTAATATTTATTAATTGATAACTATTGTTAATATTTATTAATTGATACCTATTGTTAATATTTATTAATTGATACCTATTGTTAATATTTATTAATTGATAACTATTGTTAATATTTATTAATTGATAACTATTGTTATATCTATTAATTGATAACTATTGTTAATATTTATTAATTGATACCTATTGTTAATATTTATTAATTGATAACTATTGCTAATATTTATTAATTGATAACTATTGTTATATCTATTAATTGATAACTATTGTTAATATTTATTAATTGATACCTATTGTTAATATTTATTAATTAATAACTATTGTTAATATTTATTAATTGATAACTATTGTTAATATTTATGAATTGATAACTATTGTAAATATTTATTAATTGATAACTATTGTAAATATTTATTAATTGATAACTATTGTTAATATTTATTAATTGATTACTATTGTTAATATTTATTTATTGATAACTATTGTTAATATTTATTAATTGATAACTATTGTTAATATTTATTAATTAATAACTATTGTTAATATTTATTAATTGATAACTATTGTTAATATTTATTAATTGATAACTATTGTTAATATTTATTTATTGATAACTATTGTTAATATTTATTAATTGATAACTATTGTTAATATTTATTAATTGATAACTATTGTTAATATTTATTTATTGATAACTATTGTTAATATTTATTAATTGATAACTATTGTTAATATTTATTAATTGATACCTATTGTTAATATTTATTAATTGATAACTATTGTTAATATTTATTAATTGATAACTATTGTTATATCTATTAATTGATAACTATTGTAAATATTTATTAATTGATAACTATTGTTAATATTTATTTATTGATAACTATTGTTAATATTTATTAATTGATAACTATTGTTAATATTTATTAATTGATAACTATTGTTAATATTTATTAATTGATACCTATTGTTAATATTTATTAATTGATAACTATTGTTAATATTTATTAATTGATAACTATTGTTAATATCTATTAATTGATAACTATTGTTAATATTTATTAATTGATAACTATTGTTAATATTTATTAATTGATAACTATTGTTAATATTTATGAATTGATAACTATTGTTAATATTTATTAATTGATAACTATTGTTAATATTTATTAATTGATACCTATTGTTAATATTTATTAATTGATAACTATTGTTAATATTTATGAATTGATAACTATTGTTAATATTTATTAATTGATAACTATTGTTAATATTTATTAATTGATACTTATTGTTAATATTTATTAATTGATAACTATTGTTAATATTTATTAATTGATGCCTATTGTTAATATTTATTAATTGTTAACTATTGTTAATATTTATTTATTGATACCTATTGTTAATATTTATTAATTGTTAACTATTGTTAATATTTATTAATTGATACCTATTGTTAATATTTATTAATTGTTAACTATTGTTAATATTTATTAATTGTTAACTATTGTTAATATTTATTATTTGATAACTATTGTTAATATTTATTAATTGATGCCTATTGTTAATATTTATGAATTGTTAACTATTGTTAATATTTATTATTTGATACCTATTGTTAATATTTAATTATTGTTAACTATTGTTAATATTTATTAATTGTTAACTATTGTTAATATTTATGAATTGTTAACTATTGTTAATATTTATTAATTGTTAACTATTGTTAATATTTATTATTTGATACCTATTGTTAATATTTATTAATTGATAACTATTGTTAATATTTATTATTTGAGACCTATTGTTAATATTTATTAATTGATAACTATTGTTAATATTTATTAATTGATAACTATTGTAAATATTTATTAATTTATACCTATTATTAATATTTATGAATTAATAACTATTGTTAATATTTATTAATTGATAACTATTGTTAATATCTATTAATTGATAATTATTGTTAATATTTATTAATTGATAACTATTGTTAATATTTATTAATTGATACCTATTGTTAATATTTATTAATTGATAACTATTGTTAATATTTATTAATTGATAACTATTGTTAATATCTATTAATTGATAACTATTGTTAATATTTATTAATTGATAACTATTGTTAATATTTATTAATTGATACCTATTGTTAATATTTATTAATTGATACCTATTGTTAATATTTATTAATTGATAACTATTGTTAATATTTATTAATTGATAACTATTGTTATATCTATTAATTGATAACTATTGTTAATATTTATTAATTGATACCTATTGTTAATATTTATTAATTGATAACTATTGCTAATATTTATTAATTGATAACTATTGTTATATCTATTAATTGATAACTATTGTTAATATTTATTAATTGATACCTATTGTTAATATTTATTAATTAATAACTATTGTTAATATTTATTAATTGATAACTATTGTTAATATTTATGAATTGATAACTATTGTAAATATTTATTAATTGATAACTATTGTAAATATTTATTAATTGATAACTATTGTTAATATTTATTAATTGATTACTATTGTTAATATTTATTTATTGATAACTATTGTTAATATTTATTAATTGATAACTATTGTTAATATTTATTAATTAATAACTATTGTTAATATTTATTAATTGATAACTATTGTTAATATTTATTAATTGATAACTATTGTTAATATTTATTTATTGATAACTATTGTTAATATTTATTAATTGATAACTATTGTTAATATTTATTAATTGATAACTATTGTTAATATTTATTTATTGATAACTATTGTTAATATTTATTAATTGATAACTATTGTTAATATTTATTAATTGATACCTATTGTTAATATTTATTAATTGATAACTATTGTTAATATTTATTAATTGATAACTATTGTTATATCTATTAATTGATAACTATTGTAAATATTTATTAATTGATAACTATTGTTAATATTTATTTATTGATAACTATTGTTAATATTTATTAATTGATAACTATTGTTAATATTTATTAATTGATAACTATTGTTAATATTTATTAATTGATACCTATTGTTAATATTTATTAATTGATAACTATTGTTAATATTTATTAATTGATAACTATTGTTAATATCTATTAATTGATAACTATTGTTAATATTTATTAATTGATAACTATTGTTAATATTTATTAATTGATAACTATTGTTAATATTTATGAATTGATAACTATTGTTAATATTTTATAATTGATAACTATTGTTAATATTTATTAATTGATACCTATTGTTAATATTTATTAATTGATAACTATTGTTAATATTTATGAATTGATAACTATTGTTAATATTTATTAATTGATAACTATTGTTAATATTTATTAATTGATACTTATTGTTAATATTTATTAATTGATAACTATTGTTAATATTTATTAATTGATGCCTATTGTTAATATTTATTAATTGTTAACTATTGTTAATATTTATTTATTGATACCTATTGTTAATATTTATTAATTGTTAACTATTGTTAATATTTATTAATTGATACCTATTGTTAATATTTATTAATTGTTAACTATTGTTAATATTTATTAATTGTTAACTATTGTTAATATTTATTATTTGATAACTATTGTTAATATTTATTAATTGATGCCTATTGTTAATATTTATGAATTGTTAACTATTGTTAATATTTATTATTTGATACCTATTGTTAATATTTAATTATTGTTAACTATTGTTAATATTTAGTCATTGTTAACTATTGTTAATATTTATGAATTGATACCTATTGTTAATATTTATTAATTGTTAACTATTTTTAATATTTATTATTTGATACCTATTGTTTATATTTATTAATTGATAACTATTGTTAATATTTATTATTTGAGACCTATTGTTAATATTTATTAATTGATAACTATTGTTAATATTTATTAATTGATAACTATTGTAAATATTTATTAATTTATACCTATTGGTTATATTTATGAATTGATAACTATTGTTAATATTTATTAATTTATACCTATTGTTAATATGTATTAATTGTTAACTATTGTTAATATTTATGAATTGTTAACTATTGTTAATATTTATTAATTGATAACTATTGTTAATATTTATTATTTGATACCTATTGTTAATATTTATTATTTGATACCTATTGTTAATATTTATTAATTGATAAATATTGTTAATATTTATTAATTGATAACTATTGTTAATATTTATTAATTTATACCTATTGTTAATATTTATGAATTGATAACTATTGTTAATATTTATGAATTGATAACTATTGTTAATATTTATTAATTGATAACTATTGTAAATATTTATTAATTTATAACTATTGTTAATATTTATTAATTGATAACTATTGTTAATATTTATGAATTGATAACTATTGTTAATATTTATGAATTGATAACTATTGTTAATATTTATTAATTGATAACTATTGTAAATATTTATTAATTGATACCTATTGTTAATATTTATTAATTGATAACTATTGTTAATATTTATTTATTGTTAAGTATTGTTAATGTTTATTAATTGATAACTATTGTTAATATTTATTAATTGATAACTATTGTTAATATTTATTATTTGATACCTATTGTTAATATTTATTAATTGATAACTATTGTTAATATTTATTTATTGTTAAGTATTGTTAATGTTTATTAATTGATAACTATTGTTAATATTTATTAATTGATAACTATTGATAATATTTATTTATTGATAACTATTGTTGATATTTATTAATTGATAACTATTGTTAATATTTATTAATCGATAACTATTGTTAATATTTATTAATTGATACCTATTGTTAATATTAATTAATTGATACCTATTTTTAATATTTATTTATTGATAACTATGCTTAATATTTAT
The DNA here is from genome assembly GCF_053919585.1 of Euprymna scolopes. Lineage (NCBI taxonomy): Eukaryota > Metazoa > Mollusca > Cephalopoda > Sepiida > Sepiolidae > Euprymna > Euprymna scolopes. The sequence goes on along the minus strand of NC_136510.1, from coordinate 108,180,514 downwards.
TAATTGAAACCTATTGTTTATATTTAATAATTGATAACTATTGTTAATATCTATTAATTTATAACTATTGTTAATATTTATTAATTGATACCTATTGTTAATATTTATTAATTGATAACTATTGTTGATATTTCTTAATTGATAACTATTGTTAATATTTATTAATCGATAACTATTGTTAATATTTATTAATTGATACCTATTGTTAATATTTATTAATTTATACCTATTGTTAATATTTATTTATTGATAACTATTGTTAATATTTATTAATTGATAACTATTGTTAATATTTATTAATTGATAAATATTGTTGATATTTATTAATTGATAACTATTGTTGATATTTCTTAATTGATACCTATTGTTAATATTTCTTAATTGATAAATATTGTTAATATTTATTAATTGATACCTATTGTTAATATTTATTAATTGATACCTATTGTTAATATTTATTTATTGATAACTATTGTTAATATTTATTAATTGATAACTATTGTTAATATTTATTAATTGATAAATATTGTTAATATTTATTAATTGATAAATATTGTTAATATTTTTAAATTGATAACTATTGTTAATATTTATTTATTGATAAATATTGTTAATATTTATTAATTGATAACTATTGTCAATATTATTTTATTGATAACTATTGTTAATATTTATTAATTGATAACTATTGTTAATATTTATTAATTGATAAATATTGTTAATATTTATGAATTGATAACTATTGTTAATATTTATTAATTGATGACTATTGTTTAATATTTATTAATTGATAACTATTGTTTAATATTTATTAATTGATAACTATTGTTAATATTTATTAATTGATAACTATTGTTAATATTTATTAATTGATAACTATTGTTAATATTTATTAATGGATAACATCGGGTAAAATTAGCTGCAAAGTTCTTGGCAAATAGTTTGGCCTTGTCTGATGCTGACGAGATGACCTCAGGTCCATTAATGATGGTTGGGATCCTGTTTGCAATTTGCCAAAACTTGTCGGGGCCAAGTAGCTGCTCAGCTATTTTGCACATGCAAAGTTCACGCTCCAATAAGCAAACTAAATTGAATAACTACAATAATCTTTCTTCTCCAGCCGAAGCATTTTTTCTGTCATTTTTTGAAATCTTTTTTCCTGTGGAATACGATACGTTGCTGTTCCTGTGCAGGTCTAGAAGGTCCACCACATCCCCAGGCTTTGCCTTCTATATTTGAGAAAACGTTAGCTTATTGCTAATGGCCGAAAGCGCCACTACCGGGAAATGCCATGAAGATTTTTTGAAAAGCAGAATGCTCCTTTTCGGGAACGCTGGCTTTCAATCTCACTTTTCGACCCTAGTGTCGTACCTTCTCGCCGTGAGATATATATATATATATATATATATATATATATATATATATATATATATATATATATATATATATATATATATATGTGTGTGTGTGTGTGTGTGTGTGTGTGTGTGTGTGTGTGTGTGTGTGTGTGTGTTTCATTGAACAACAGGGATAATTTCTGTTTGTTTTTCTTGCGATCTGTTGTTTTCCAGTTGGCACTTTTTTGTGTACAAAGCTATTCAGCTAAAGTGACTTGATGCACATTTTTAGCTACAGATGACCAAAATGCATATAATCTGTTTGTTTTTTTTCCTTTTTTTTGTTTTAATGCAAGTACAAAAATAGAAGTTTTATTTAAACAGTCGGTGCTAGTGCACTTACTGATCCGCACTTTTTTTTAAATCGTATATCCAAGGTTAATTAAAGTTTTTTTTATTTTTTATTCAATTGTAAGGTTAAAGTATAGAATAGGTACAAAACACCCTCCCCATGTTAAGAATGGCTTTTTAAATAATAACGTTATTATTTCAGCACAGATGCACTAGTACCAAACAGTCTTTGTCTTAACTTTTATAACAAAATTATGACCCTTATAATTCAATTAATGTTCGACCGTGCAGTATCATAATTAATAATATACATTTATTAATTGATACCTATTGTTAATATTTATTATTTGATAACTATTGTTAATATTTATTAATCGATAACTATTGTTAATATTTATTATTTGATAACTATTGTTAATATTTATTAATCGTTAACTATTGTTTATATTTATTAATTGATAACTATTGTTAATATTTATTAATTGATAACTATTGTTAATATTTATTAATTGATAACTATTGTTTATATTTATTAATTGATACTTATTGTTAATATTTATTAATGATAACTATTGTTAATATTTCACACAAGTTAAACATATATGAACTTTTGTGTACAACTGTTGGGAATAAAGAGATGTGGGATTAAAGGAAATGAACAACTCGTTTTATAGATATGGTCAACTGAAATGCTTTTGACTGGCAAGCAGTTCGTGTAGAAAATGCTTTAGACAACCAGGCGCCATTTTCTTGACAAATATCTTCTCTTTTATTTTAAAAGAAAAATAATTAGACTCTCTGGTTAGACGCAAAGTATTTAAATCAATCCTAAGTCATTTTTTTTTTTTACATGGAGGTCATCACTTATCAAGGCCCGGAAACCACTCGGGGATAAGAGTTATTGCGTGTACAGTAATCAATGGGATAGTATAGTAGTAATCGTTAATATGACGTTGGGTTATTACGTGATGTTTTCCAGGGTTTTGGGAAGCACTTCTTCTAAAGGCAACGCTTGAACAGTTTTGTAAGTATGGGGGCAAGTTCTGGTTGAAGCTTTTTCAACACTGCAATTTTAATGCCGTCAGGGCCAGTTGCTTTACTGGAATCAAGGTTCTTGATTAGCTTGGCGACCTCACGCACAGATATTTGTATGCTGCATAGCGTGTTGTCTGTTATAGGTCGAAATGGCCTTCGTCGTATAGGGTAAAATTAGCTGCAAAGTTCTTGGCAAATAGTTTGGCCTTATCTGATGCTGACGAGATGACCTCAGGTCCATTAATGATGGTTGGGATCCTGTTTGCAATTTGCCAAAACTTGTCGGGGCCAAGTAGCTGCTCAGCTATTTTGCACATGCAAAGTTCACGCTCCAATAAGCAAACTAAATTGAATAACTACAATAATCTTTCTTCTCCAGCCGAGGGATTTTTTCTGTCATTTTTTTTTAAATCTTTTTTCCTGTGGAATACGATATGTTACTGTTCCTGTGCAGGTCTAGAAGGTCCACCACATCCCCAGGCTTTGCCTTCCATATTTGAGAAAACGTTAGCTTATTGCTAATGGCCGAAAACGCCACTACCGGGAAATGCCATGAAGATTTTTTGAAAAGCAGAATGCTCCTTTTCGGGAACGCTGGCTTTCAATCTCACTTTTCGACCCTAGTGTCGTACCTTCTCGCCGCCGTGAGATATATATATATATATATATATATATATATATATATATATATATATATATATATATATATATATGCGTGTGTGTCTCTGTGTGTGCGCGCGTGTGTGCATGTGTGTGTGTGTTTCATTGCACAACAGGGATAATTTCTGTTTGTTTTTCTTGCGATCTGTTTTTTTCCATTTGGCACTTTTTTGTTTACAAAGCTATTCAGCTGAAGTGACGTGATACACATTTTTAGCTACGGATGACCAAAATGTATATAATCTGTCTTTTTTTTTCCTTTTTTGTTTTAATGCAAGTACAAAAATAGAAGTTTTATTTAAACAGTCGGTGCTAGTGCACTTACTGACTTTTTTTTAAAATCGTATATCCAAATTTAATTAAAGTTTTTTATGTTTTTATTTAATTGTAAGGTTAAAGTATAGAATAGGTACAAAACACCCTCCTCATGTTAAAAATGGCTTTTTAAATAATAACGTTATTATTTCAGCACAGATTCACTAGTACCAAACAGTCTTTGTCTTAACTTTTATAACAAAATTATAGCCCTTATAATTCAATTAATGTTCGACCGTGCAGTGTCATAATTAATAATATACATAATAATACAACTATCCCAGCACTTAAAATAAACCCTAATACACTACGAAAATTATTAATTTCCTGCACCATTGAGGTCCTTTCTATAGCCTCAATAGAACCTTATATATTCATCTTAACGAGGTTTCAATGAGTTCGGCTCTAGGCCTGTCGTTTTTCGAATTCTATATGACCAACCTGGAAACTAAAAATCTATAGTTCTAAAACCTTCCATTTACGTTATATACTCTTATTAACACAAAATTTATATAAATTAACAATAATCAAAAACTAAAGATAAATCAGTACTACATTTCACTCATGAAATAAATAACACGACTCCCTTCCTTGAGATTGTAATAAAAGCCGACACGTATCATTTATTACCCATGCAAAAAGCTAGTAAAGAATCATATCTTCTCAATTTTAAAAGTGGATATCCTTATGGGTATAAAATGGCCGTAGTGAAAAATCTCATCTACCGACCCAAACGGAATTCATCCACTAGCAAAATGTTGTATAAAACACTCTCTGACATAAAACAACCCTTTATGAATAACAACCTTCCAAACTCTATTGTCGATCAACAAATTAATCACACTTTCACCGCCATTACAAAAAAAATTAAAAATAAAATATAATAATAATAATAATAATAACAACAACAAGCGGGACCTGTGAGAATTCCACAGGGGACCTATTCATATGTAATATATTGATGTTGGCATTCTGTAGATGTTCAGTGTAAATGGAGACGCTCTGATATTATTGTAGCTTTTTTGTTAAAACTACAAAAGTATTTATCTAAGCGAGCACGAATGCCCGGCAAAGCCTGGTTGTAAAGTACGCTTAAATATGATATTTTAATTCTTGCAGAATGTTCTATCGATTTTTATATACTATAAAGTTTCGATTTCAAAATCAAAATATCCATATGACTTGGGTGCATTAGAATTAGCTTGAATCGAAACCGAAATAAAAACTTATGAAATATATATATATATATATATATATATATATATATATATATATATATATATATATATAACTTGATATATATACATATATATAACTTGATATATATATATATATATATATATATATATATATATATATATATATATATATATATAACTTGAGTTTCTTCAGTCATAATCGAAACCAAAACCAAAACTTATGAAGAATTCTTTATAAAATTATTTATAAAAAATTGTTAATTTAAGTGCCATCAGCTATAATGGAAACCGAAACCAAAATTTATGAATAATTCTTGCTAAAATTATTTATGACAAGAAATAGAAGAACATAACAATTAAACGACCCGGATGTAAGCGTGACACACAAAAGTACACGCACGCTATCGTATTAATATATAGATAACAATAACATATTCTACTGTAACCAGATGCACGCTAGTTATAAAATCGACAAGAAAATGAGAAGAAATATCCCACATTTCCATCATAGAAAAAAATTCTGAATTCATCATTTATTACAACTAATTTGAAACAACTCATTTGCCAATAACCCGATACTCAACGACAATTTACTAAAAACTAGCAACGTCGTATATGTTTGTAAATGCCTTATAAAGGAATGTGCCTTCAAAAACAACCCGTACATCGGCATGATTAAAACCAGTATATCTCTCCGGCTAGCATATCACCTGTTTTCCCCTAACAGCTCCATCTAACAATACTTTGTAGTTGATGACATCCCAAAAAACGAATTTAGAAATATATTAATTTAAAAAAAAAACACCGCCATTTTAACCGTCTCACATTGTAACCTGCGCCTTCCAATCAGGGAAGCCCTATTCATTCGAAATGAATAAACCAACCATCAATCAGGCTCAATATGAGGGTGATCACACTTATGTGCTTTTAACGATTTTAAACGACTTTAACGACTATTTCAAAAAATTCACAAGACGCAATTTTTTAATTTACCACTCGCAGGAAGATGACTCATCGAAGTCGAAAACATTCGCGGCTATATAAATATAAATCTCTTTTTTCACTCGAACAGAACGTTCGAATATTGAACCATCAAATGGAAAAAAACAGATCGCAAGAAAAATAAACAAGAATTATCTCGACTGTTTACTCTGTGTGTGCGCATGTGTGT
>NC_136510.1:108056946-108169446 GCF_053919585.1 Euprymna scolopes | reverse complement strand
CACTCTATATCTGTTCCTAAATCAAAACGCGAATTCCATGAACAAAGCTTCTTTCTTAGAACTGCACGCAAAAATTGCTTAAAATTGAGATTCGATACCAGATTATTTATCATCGATCAGAATATCATATACAAGGTGGAACGATAAATTTGTCGCCCTAAATAAAACAAAACTACGGCTTTTTTTTTTAACTTTGATTGAAAAAAAAATCAATTCAGGTAACTTTATTATGAAGTGGCGTTGACATCTATTCATTATAGCCGCCTTCAACCTCAATTACCGCCTAGATACGGGTCCCGAACTGGGATCTAGCAAGCGCTGGCGGAAGCTCGGCGAATACTCGGCGGATGGCGGCGATCAAGCTTTGGTGTTGTTGGCGGTCATGTTAGTGATGTTCTCGACTTATGACGAAGCGAAGTAGTCCAGCGGGTTCAGGTCGGGGGAGGAAATGGACCAGTGAGAGAACGGTACAAAGTCATAGCACTCCTCCTGAAGCCAAGCTTAGGTCTTTTTGGACTTTTGAGTTAGCGCCGTATTCTGCTGCCACACCCAGAGTCTGCCAACGGCTACCTTATTGCACCAGGGAATCACAACGCTCTTCAGAACATCCAGATAGAGTTTGGTGTTTATTTCAAGCCGACTTCGAAGATGTGAGATGGCATGATGTGGTCCTAACTTGAAACCACACCAAAGACCATAACCGTGCATTTTGAGCGTGCTGGCAATGATCATGTTGGCATAACTTGGATCGGTAGAGAGCATGAGATGTACAGCGGCGCATCTCCGATCTCGCTCGTTGAACATTGTCACTTTCAAACATGATAGAAGGCTCCTATCGCTCTTGGAAATTGTATTACAACTGACCAACTAGTAGATGGTCTGAAAAAAAAATAAAATCGGTTTTAATCAAATGGAAATGGAATCATGTTGTCTTCTCAAAGACGACAAAATTATTTATTATATATATATATATATATATATATATATATATATATATATATATATATATATATATATATATAAAGAGATGATCAATCAGTAATGTCCCGTATCACATTCCCATGGCAGTAGGGAAGCAGTTATTAGTTTTCTCTATGTAGAAACCACTTAGAAAAACGAATTCTTCAATCGTTTTATGCAACTATAAAGACCGTCTTTGTAGAACCCTCAAAATTGGTCCTCCATCCACGGCGTGATCATAGAAATCGATGCTACATCATCTAGGAGATGCTTTTCTTTCAGAAACACTTCGCGGTTGGAAAAAGGTGAAATTCACAGAGTGCAAAGTTAGGAGAGTAAGCGAATGTGGAGGATTTTATAGCCACACTCCAGTGCTTCTGATCTGGCGACATGCGCGTTGTAGAGGGGGAAGAACTTTGTTGATCTCCGCCTCTTGATTTTGATAGTTTCTTTTGATTTCCTCATAAGTGAAGCATAATAGGATAATGTAGTTGTGGTATCCTTTGCCATGAAATTTATTATGACCCTTCTGCCCCGGTCCCAGAATACTGTAAGCACGGCCTAGCCAGTGGAGTGCTTTTTTTTCTAGATGATGAGTCCAATGGCTTTTTAATACATTGCCTTTAGTCTCTGCACCATAGTTATAGATCAAATTTCATCATGCGCAATTAATCGTTTGAAAAACTTTTACTCATCTTATTGAAACATTTACAAATTCATCCTCTCATTTTTGGAAAAACTGCAGCAACCTGGGAATCCATTCGACAGACATCTTATTCATATATAAATGATCATGAATTTTCTCTTGAGCTATTTGACTAATAGTCACGTGTCATTTTTTTTGTTTTGTTTTGTTTTTTGTTTGTTTTTTTTGTTTTGTTTTGTTTTTTTTAAATAACAGCCTTAACTAGATTAACAAATGCTTCATCAGTGCCCGAATGGGGCGACCAAGTCTGGGAGCTTTCTGTATAGACTACTAGTCGTATGTGAATTCACAATGCCAGCGTGTTACAAGGTCATATGATGGAGCATTATTATCATACGTCTTTCTCTTGCAGTGTCCGTAGTGTCCGTCCTTTCCATTACAAAAACCGGATCACTGCGCGACACTCAACAACCTGTAAACCAGAAGCCACAATTAGTTCAGAATTTATTTTGCCATATAACCCATAGAGATATAAATCATTGCACATGCAAGATTTAACTCAAAACAGACAAGTGAAAATGGGTCAGGTGCATTACATTGAACCCTTCTAGTATATAGATCGATGGATACGTAAATATATATAAATAGACAAATAAATAATAGATAGATAGATAGATAGATAGATACATACATACATACATACATACATACATACATACAATTGTTTTTAAATCTCCGAAAACAACTGATGATTCTTGAAATAACAGTAAGACTATTGTGAATTCATGAAAGCAAATTGATTCAGTAATTGCAGGTTGTGATTAAATTACTTGTTGGCAAAATAATTTTATAACGAAGAACTTTTTTTATTTTATTTTTTATATAGTTTTAAAGGTCAAAAATCTTCCAAGATTCTCTCTCTCTCTCTCTCTCATCTTTCTCTTTCTCTCGCCATATATATCTATATATCTATAAAAGTGAACGTGTCTGTCTGTCTGTGTGTCTGTGTGTCTGTCTGTCAGTGTACATTTCCCTACGCAATAACTCTGTCAATTTTTAGTCTATAGACTCGAAATTTGAAATACCGGGTACTGAGATTTGAGAAAATCGATGTGACGGGTGTCAGCCAGAAATTTGGCTGTTAAGGGGTCAAATTTCAACGATTTGACCTTTAAGAACTCTACCAAACTCCTCCGACAATTTTGGGTCTAGATACTTGAAATTTTAGATATAGGTTCCTTGAACCTGGATCTAACTTAATAAAGTGATTTGAGCCCGAAACAATAAATTTTAAGGGGTCATAATAGGGGTCAAATTTTAAAAAAATTAACCATTTTTTTTTGTTTTTTTGCTTTTTTGCACACCATACATCTCCAAACACCCGAGCAACGCCGGGCACCCCTGCTAGTATATATATATATATATATATATATATATATATATATATATATATATATATATATATATATAAAGCTGAATGTGTGTGTGTGTGTGTGTGTGTGTGTGTGTGTGTGTGTGGTTATAGGCTCCTATATGGTTGACTATTTTAAAAAACTGATTACATATACATATAATGATAGAAGATGTATCGAGACACAGGAATGGGCATGTTTGATCTGGCAGAACGGTGGTTCATTAAAATTGTGGGGTCTGTGTTCGCGCCTGGTCCACAAAGTATGGAAATAAAAAATTTAAAAATTAAAAAAAAAAAAAACGTTTACAAGTGTTTTTGATATAGATGTACATAAGAATACTTTGATACGTATATTTTAACTTAAATAGGGATGGTATGATGAAATTGTGGGGTCTGCGTTCGCGCCTGGCCTCCATAGAATGGAAATAGGCACACGCTTTAATAAAGACTTTCATATCTATCTGCGTAAGTATACGAGGGTTATTGACACGCTCACACATGAGGACATCTATGGGGCCTTTTATAAGTTGTTAGAACGCTACAACAAGTGCATTGCTTCGAAGGGGACTAGAGTATCAACAAAAGTGGCCATACAAAATATCTGGAAACTTACTTAACCTCCTCATATATATATATATATATATATATATATATATATAGAGAGAGAGAGAGAGAGAGAGAGAGAGAGAGAGAGAGAGAGAGAGGGAGAGAGAGAGGGGAGAGAGAGAGAGAGGGGGGATGGGAGAGAAAAAGAGAGAATGATGTAGAGAGAAAGGATTGCGATGAAGTTGATTGGCATGAGCTTAAGTGTTATGTGGGTTTACCAACCGTTACCGACTCGCCGGAACCGGGCTATTATTTCCATTCAAAGTCAGACGAGCGTCACTAACACCGCCCATCTTAGTGCTTACACAATCGGCGACTGGAAACTCTAGTGCCGGATACCGGCTATCAGAGCAACAAATCTAAAAACCAGTAACATACCTTTCTCACCCCCACGCAATCCAACCATCGTCCGATGTCTTTTCCTTTTGGGTTTAATTTTGTTTACCTCTATATTTCGATTGCCCTCTCCTTCTTATCGGTTGCATTCGGGTCTTTTAATTGCTTTAAAACCGACCACAGGTCATTCAGTTTTTTGCCTTCCGACGAAATCATTTTCTACTTTCACTTTCACATTCATTTCCGACTTTCTTGTTTCCCCGTCCTTTCTCTTGTCCCATGGTCCCTTACAATCCTTGCCCCTTTCCTGTATTTTATTTTCCAATTCCTGTTGGCCTATTCATCGGCTTCTTGCGCTTCTTCCTGGCCAATCATTTCATTCTGCTCGAAAAAATCGCATCAGCACAATCTCTCCCGCACCTCTTTCTTTCTGCACGCGCGCACACGCACACACATATATTTATTTAAATATGGAAATAGAAAGAAAAACCTAAGTCATTTGTGAGCTCATAAACGTTTCCTCTTATTTAAAACGACTGAAGGATAACTGATTTGAAAAAAATAAATATATGCATTATAGAAGATTAGATGAGCATCGGTACCGTCGGTTTCAGATCCAAACAAAGGAGACATGTAAGTAGTCTCCCTTACCGAAGAGAACCCTGTAAGCGAGATAGGTTATAGGTCCACTTTTATTGGATCTAAAACTGACGGTAGCGATGTTGTTCTCACCTCTTGTAATACATATATAAATAAATATTATGCTCTTATTTAAAAAAATTTCTTAATAATTTTTAATAAGATGCCTTAAAATGGTTATGTAGAAAATGCAGTTTAGAAGATTAGATGGCAAGCAATAAATAGTTTGGCAAGACTATTAGACTGACAAGAAAGTTTTTACAGGAATTTTGAATTTTGATTTCAAATGATTTATTTTCAAATAAGTTTCGTTATAATACCTTTACTTTATAAAACATTTTAAAGAGTATTTAGCGATCTATCTAATTGTTTGAATCGCCTTAAAACAATATTTTCTTCTTTTCAGAATATTGTCTTCATTTTCTCTGATGATATGAGCCATTGTTGAATATCCATGGATTAAGGGAATTAAAATAACCCTTTCTATACATTCCTTTGTCAAGCAATACATTCTTAAATCGAATATATGCCTCTATATGTTGTTTTTTCAGAATTTAAAATTAAACCATGAAACTTATATATATATATATATATATATATATATATATATATATATGCATAAGCCTGAAGAAGCCTAGAGTGGATGAAACGCGGAATATTCAGTGTAGCTTAATCGCCATATATATTTTATAAATTACTAACTAGCTCTACATACGTATTGAGCACTTTTGAAGTAAATACTTAAAGTTTACGCATAAATTTATACTTTTGTATACTAATTTTATGTGAGTAAATGGAGTAGTTATATATATAGATATATATATATATATATATATATATATATACGAACAAGTAGTTAATAAAACATGTTAAAAACACTTTGAAAAAGAGTTAAAAACATTTAAATTTTAAAAGGCAGCACAAAATAAGTGGATAGTCCTTAATCCGCAGAGTTTCGAAGAAATACTTTCCTTCTCATCAGATGGTAGGGATTAGCAAAATGCGGAATCGGATTTTGCTTGTAAAAGTATTTAATGAAACTACAAGTAAGTCATAGATCTTACTTGGTAACAAATAGTGAAGCAGAGGGAATAGGGGGAAGAAAAGGGTGTTTTCACGTGAATGGATAGTCTGGTAAAGGGTAAAATATCCAATAACGGTAAAATCCAAAAAAAGTTGATTAAATTTCCATTTCCACAAGTAAAATCCAAAGGAATTGAGTTAATGAAAGATGGTTCAAACTGATCCAAATGGCAGAATTCCGTGGAATAATTAACAAATGGGTACAAGGAAAAAAGGGAATGAGTTCAAATAATATTATTAAAAGAAAGATACATTTTGTATAGAAAGAAGAAATGGGGAGATTTTAAAACACGGTTGTCAAGGCTGATTTATCTGGTTGAGATTACTTTATAAATATTAACTTCTTAATATTTATAATATACCTTAGATTTTCCATCTTGGATTATCTTGGTAAACTTGATTGTGATTCTTATTTCGTTCATATATATATATATATATATATATATATATATATATATATATATATATATGGTCTCACGATTAACACCGGTCGAGAGATTTGAACCCGGCAACGAAGCCATCTCTGACTCGGGAGGCGAGGAGAACTGCCTTCGTGCCCATATTTAACAAATAGTCTCTGATAAGAATGGAACACCCTTGGGACAAACTTCGCGCAAATCTTTCGCATCTTCAGTTCCTTGCGAATGATTGTGTGCAATTCTCAGTTGACATCAAACTATGCACTTGTTGCCTCTATAGACACACGACAGTTCTTATCCATGAACTTCTTTATTTGACCAATCCACTCTTGTGTTTTGATTTCTTTACTCCTCCCACATCTCTCATCACCTCTCACATATTTCCTGCTTACTTTGAATCTCTGATGCCACTCAAAAACTGATGTTCGGTTCATGCAAGATGGTCCAAAAGCAGTCTGAAGCATTCCATACGTTTCTGTGACAGTTTTTTCCACGTTTAAAACAGAATTCGTTCTTCCAAAGTGTCCTCACGTCAAGATTGCATTTTTGGAATTCATAAGATGTGACAATCAGGCTTTAGTAGGGTGTATTCTATTTCCTGCTAAACCTGAAATCATAAAAATTGGTCAGTTATCTCAGAAGATAATAATATATTGAATTTTCAAGAGCATACGATAATTTTAAACGCCTGTACAAAAAAATCTGGAAACGTATTGAAGGCACCTCGTATTCTAACAGATTCTTTTGTTGGCATTGGTTTCCACGATATTTTTCTAGTCAGCACTTGTTCTGTAAAGAGACCCCCGCCCTGTGCGGCCCAGGCGACAAGATCAAAGTGTAGTATCTGTTCCGACAGATACTGCAAGCTATAACTAGCTATGACTAGCAAAGACCAGATGTGGGGGCAACCCTACATGCCTGACCTTTAACCAGCTCCCATTTCCCACCTCTCGGGAGCTGGTCCCCTTTTTCCCTTCCCCCTCCCTTCACTCCTCACATTAAACATCGGCCTTGTGCCTAATTTGCTCGGTGGGGGAGCAAATAAATACCATCTGTTCCGACAGATACTGCAAGCAAAGATCATATGTGGGGGTAACCCCACATATCAGACCTTGGTCAATGTAGGGGCAACCCTTCATACCAACAGTTACTATCCAGCTCCCATTTCCCACCTCTCGGGAGCTGGTCCCCCTTTTCTCTCCCCCCTCCCTCTCTCTCCACATTAAAAAACGGCCTTGTGTCTAATTTGCTCAGTGGGGAAGCAAATAAATACTACTGTAAAGATATCGGGTACTTACTAGAGGGACCACGTGATGGTTTCCAACATCCAAAGTAAAAGTGATTTTTGTGGAACGAAATTCTATTCGAACTTGAAACACCCAGGCTACCACTAGACCACCGTCACCTCCCAGTAGGCTAGATGGCATGATTTAATTTATCAGCCTAGAAAATAACTTCAGATACTGGCATAGAACTGCATTCGTCAAGTTAACCATTTATCCCTGTCAACGAATACGACGACCATTGCAAGTGAAGTGTATATTTTAGATTCCAGGGAGATACGCGTGTTCGTCTTTCATGCTGCGTTTTATGCAGGTGTTTTAGAAGTGAATGACATCATGATGAGAAATATAAAATATCTAAATTGTGAGAATGTGTGTATGGACACTTCCCAACCTATAAACTCAACGAATTTTTTATCAATAGACTTGAAATTCCGTATCTAGAGCATTCAGACACATGCAAAACTTTTTAATCCGTTTTCATCCGGAAAAACAGGGCAGTTAAGGGGGTCAAAATTGAAAAATTGGTAAAATTGTCAACTGTTTCACAAATCCGCATGTGCGGCCGTAAAACACAACAGCTCATTTATGTTAAGAATAAGTATGTTTGAAAACACTTCGCAAGAACGTGTTAAGCTAGGCTAATGGTTATCGAACTTGACTCACTGTCTTTAGGTTTTGGTTTCGATCTCAGTTCCAGTATTTTTTTTTTTTCTTACACAACGTGAACTGTTTAGAAAAAAAAAACATAATACTCGCATGCACATGTCTCAGTCTCTGTCCGTTTTTTTACTTCATTTTTTAAGGAATTTAACGTTAGGTTAAATTCGTACAGTGTTTCTGTTTATAGTAAATAAGAAACCTGCAATAATTAAAATATAATATTTATAGGTATTTTACGACAAGGCAACGACCGGGTGGTCTGCTAGTATAGAAATAAAATGACACGAAGTTATTTGATTTGGTTCTGTGTATATAAATTGCGTGCGTTTGTGTGTGTGTGTGTGTGTGTGTGTGTGTGTGTGTGTGTGTGTGTGTGTGTGTGTGTGTGTGTGTGTGTGTGTGTGTGTGTGTGTGATATAAGGTGCGTATGTGTGTTGAGTAAGAGATGTGTATGCATGCGTTGTGCGTGTGTAAGTGTAGGTGTGTGGGCTTGGAAAGTTAGATTAATGACTGTATCTGATATTTTCATCTTTCGAACACTCATGCAGGTGTTCGCAAAATGTCACCAGTTTCTAAGATTAACAATTTTTTGTGTATGTGAGAGAGAGTTAAAATACAATATAATAAGCATAAAAAAATGAAGAGGAAGAAAAAATGAGGAAGGTGCGAAGCAAAACAGCAAAAGAAAAAGGGGGAAGTTCAAAAAGAGAGAGTAAGGGTTAGGTAAAAATTGGTTATGGTGAAGAAGAAGAAGAAGAAGAAGAAGAAGAAGAAGAAGAAGAAGAAGAAGAAAAAGAAGAAGAAAGAACAACATCAACAACAAGAAAAACACCATCATCAGCAACAAGAAGAAGAAGAAGAAGAAGAAGAAGGAGAAAAAGAAAAAGAACAACAACAGTAGCAGCAGCAAAAAGAAGAAGAAGAAGAGCAGCAGCAACAACAAAAAGAAAAAGAAGAAGAAGAGGAAGAAGAAGAAGAAGAAGAAAAAGAAAAAGAACAACAACAGTAGCAGCAGCAAAAAGAAGAAGGAGAAGAAGAAGAAGAAGAAGAAGAAGAAGAAGAGCAGCAACAACAACAGCAGCAAGAAGAAAAGAAAAAGAATAACAACAACAGTAGCAGCAGCAAGAAGAAGAAGAAGAAGAAGAAGAAGAAGAACAACAACAACAACAACAACAGTAGCAGCAGCAAGAAGAAGAAGAAAAAGAAAAAGAACAACAACAGTAGCAGCAGCAAAAAGAAGAAGAAAAAGAAAAAGAACAACAACAACAGCAGCAGCAGCAAGGAGAAGAAGAAGAAAAAGAAAAAGAACAACAACAACAGTAGCAGCAGCAAGGAGAAGAAGAAGAAAAAGAAAAAGAACAACAACAGTAGCAGCAGCAAAAAGAAGAAGAAAAGGAAAAAGAACAACAACAGCAGCAGCAGCAGCAGCAAGGAGAAGAAGAAGAAAAAGAAAAAGAACAACAACAACAGTAGCAAGAGGAAGAAGAAGAAGAAAAAAAGAAAAAGAACATCAACAGTAGCAAGAGGAAGAAGAAGAAGAAGAAGAAGAAGAAGAAGTGAAGAAAAAGAACAACAACAGTAGCAGCAGCAAAAAGAAGAAGAAAAGGAAAAAGAACAACAACAGCAGCAGCAGCAGCAGCAAGGAGAAGAAGAAGAAAAAGAAAAAGAAGAACAACAACAGTAGCAAGAGGAAGAAGAAGAAGAAAAAAAGAAAAAGAACAACAACAGTAGCAACAGCAAAAAGAAGAAGAAGAAGAAGAAGAAGAAGAGCAGCAACAACAACAACAGCAAGAAGAAGATAAAGAAAAAGAAAAACAACAACAGTAGCAGCAGCAAGAAGAAGAAGAAGAAGAAAAAGAAAAAGAACAACAGTAGCAAGAAGAAAAAGAAGAAGAAGAAGAACAACAACAACAACAACAACAGTAGCAAGAAGAAGAAGAAGAAGAAGAAGAAGAAGAAGAAGAAGAAGAAGAAGAAGAAGAAGAAGACCAATAAGTAATTGGAGGAGGAGATTAAAATGAAAAACAACTTTTAACAATTTTTGTAAAATGTTAAGATAAGTTTTGTTATTAATTACATTTTTCAAACTTTATTAAAAAAAAAAAATAAATAAAAAAGGTGTTTCTTTCATTCTTCTAGGAATACGAACATCGACAACTTCATGTCTCACTTAAGGTCAGAAATAATTAATAAATATTATTCACAATGAAAGGAAAATAGAAATATAAACCAAATATTAAACTATACTACAACTAATAATAATAGTAATAATAATAATAATAATAATAATAATAATAAACGAAAACACCTGGACATGGATGCGAAAAGGACATATAAACCGACAAACTGAATCTCTAATAACTGCAGCACAAGATAACTCGATAAGAACCAACCATATCAAAGCAAGGATCGATAAAACACAAGAAAACAGCAAATGCAGACTCTGTGAACAAAGACGAATGCAGTAAACTTACCCAAAAGGAATACAAAAACACGCATGACCAAGTGGGGAGGGAGGTACACTGGGAATTGTGTAAACGACTGCATTTTGAGCGTACAGACAAATGGTACAAGCATAAACCTGCAACGAGAACCACAAAATCCTATGGGACATGGACATACAGACGGACAAACCCATCCAAGCAAGAAGACCAGATGTCATAATAATTAACAAGAAAGAAAAATCCTGTCAAATCGTGGACTTTGCAGTCCCAGCTGATCACAGGGTGAGTATGAAAGAAAAGGAGAAACGAAGCAAATACACAGAGCTAGCCAGAGAGTTAAAAGGGATTTGGATGATGAAAAAAATCCAAATAGTACCGATAATAGTAGGAGCACTAGGAACAATCCCGAAAAACTTCGAAAAAAGAATGTCAGAAATTGGAATCAGAGGAATAACTGCAAAAGTACAACGACTAACGATAATGAAAACGACTGAAATATTAAGGAAAACCCTTGAATGCGGAGAATAATACAAGACAATATAACGAATAAGCGTTACAGGGAATGAAGAACACCGAAACTGCATATTTACAAGTTTTACACCCCCCCATCATGCATTCCCCCGATTGTTTCATCACCGACCCCCCCCCCAAAAAAAAATGATACCAAAAGATACGAGAAGGGTCAATAAGGACTGAAAGACCGAGGAGCGAGCGCCAACCAGACCTCAAATTCCAGTATAAACCAATGGCCACTACCAGCGAGAAATCAATGGTAAGCGGCTGTTGCGATTATGCAAATTCATTTGCAAATGCTATCGAAGGAGGTGGAGAGGGCTAACCGTCTGGGGAGACTTGTTGTCACTCAGCTTCCAGAGACCACCACAGATTTCCAATCAGATCGTTTGTTGACTTGTGTGAAAGCTCCATGTGAGCCAATAATAATACATCAGAACAAACAATTGCAGATCAAGCGAAACTTCTCCTCAAGAGAAATTGACTTTCAAATCTTACGATGCCTCCGTTTAGTCTCGAAAGACAAGGGATACCCCCTGTATGGGCAGCTGGGTGTGTAATTGTGAAGCAAGGGTTGCGCAATTACCAACCACACGTCTTCTGAATCGGCACTGCTTGAGTCCAGTGGAAGGAGAAGTCAAGGACGACTGGAAACAATGCCGAGATAAGTGGAGAGCACATACAGCACCTGAAAGTCCCAAATGGTCACCCATTTAGTACTGACCAGTTGCTTAACTTCGGTGATCCAGCGGGAATGGGTGTGTCAACGTGATTATGCCGTACTGGCTTTTAAATCTTGAGCTGAATGAAATACAGCAAAAGACAAATATTGGAACAAACGATGAAACACCCCTCGAGGAAGCCCCAAACATAGGAACTACAGAGGCGGGTGAACAACGTTCTTGCGTACAAGAAACATGGAGACCGAGACCTATGAAACAACAGAACTTAATGAAACTCGATTAGCTGAAGTAGAAAACGTCTGGAAACTTATGAACGTGGAAAAAACAAAGCTTCCATCCTTAAGAAACAAACAGTGGAAAAACTAAAAACTGAAACAGAGAAGTTGAACAAACTCATCCCATACATCCCAACAGAGACTATTACATACCTAAACAATTTAATCTATGCAGGTGCGAAGACAGTAAGTATGGGGTGTAAACAAACAAGACTGAGAAAGGAACAACAAAATCTGGATGGGAATTGAGGCTGGAAACCCAGATCAACAAATTAAAGAAAGAAGTCAAAGCGATAAACAAGATGAAAACAATTAGATGTTGTAAAAATGAAACGCGATCAGTGAGGAGAGGCTCAACAAGAAACAGGAAGAATTGAAATGAAAAAATAGCAGCAAAAGAAGATTAAGACGATACCGATACAAATCTGAACAGTGCAAACAAAACAGGAAGTTTGAAAATAATGAAAACCAAAATGTAAATGGAGGAAAAATAAAAACAAAACAACCGGATACGACGGAAACAAAACTGGAGAAAGATATGGGAAGAACGAAGAGATCATAACATAAAAGCAATAATGGTCGAAATAAATGAAAGAAGAGTCACAGCAAATCGAGGAAGGAACAGAATAAAATCAGCAAGGAAACCCTTATGACAACCCTACGAAAATGGCCAACTATATAGCGCCAGGTCATGATAGAATACATTCCTACTGGTTTAAGAAATTTACAACACTACATGAAAGGCGAGTTCAACAAATAAAACGATGCATCCACGAAACACCTGTACCAGAATGGATGACCAAAGGTAGAACCACACTGGTGCAAGAAGACAAAGAAAAGGGGACCATTCCCACCAAATACAGACCTATAACCTGTTTGCCTACAATGTGGAAAATACTGCACAACTGAGAGGACAAATTTATCTGTCCCTTCATAACCTCGGACTACTCCCAGAAGAACAGAAAGGATGCCAAAAGAGGAACACATGACCTAGTATATATAGACCCAAGGATTCTGAAGGAGGTCAAATATTGAAAAAAGGACTTAGCCATCACATGGATAGACATGGAAAGCATATGATAGAATCCCGCAAGCATGAATAATAGACTGTCTGAGAATGTACAAATCAGCAAGGAATATAACCAATTTAATAGAAAATGCAAAGATAACATGGAGACTTGAACTGACAGATGATGGACAAGACATGAATGAAATCAAAATACAAAGAGGAATCTTCCAACGTGATTCCCTATCACCATTACTGTTCATTATAGCCATGATTCCCCTGAACAACATACTAAGAACATGCCAAGTCGGATACAAGTTGACAAACACAGAAGAAAGAATGAACCACCTAATGTATATGGATGACTTGAAACTATTTGCAAAAACAAGATAGAACTAGAGACACTTATAAACACAGCCATAATTTTTAGCCAGGATATCCAAATGAAATTCGATATGGAAACGGGTGCACTGCTGAACATGAGAAGGGGAAAACTAGACGCAACAGAACGTATAGTACTACCCAATCAAACAGAAATAAGGGCACTAGGTAAACATGACAGTTACATAAACTTGGGAGTGCTTCCAGCAGACGCCATCAACGGAAATGAATGAGAAAATAGGAAAGAAATACCACAGAAAAACAAGAAACCTCCTCAAAACTAAACTATATAGTCGAAACTTAATTAAAGGAATAAACACGTGGGCAGCGTTACTAACAAAGTGCTCTAGATCGTTTATAAGCTGAACCAAAAAAGAACTAATGAATATCGACCAGAAGACTAGAAAACTCGCTACAATGCACTACACGTGAATGATGATACTGACCGACTATATGTGAAAAGAAAGACAGAGGAAGGAGGCTGGTCTATATAGAAGACTGCAAAATAACAAAAAAGAATTAGAAAAATGCATAATGCAGAACACCGAAAGTATAATTACTGCAGCAAGAGACACGGGAGAAACAAACAAGATAGAAAAAGAGACGAGGAAAGAAAAATGGAAAGAAAACCGCTACATGGACGATTCATAAAGACGACAAAAGAAGAGACTAACGAAAACATCTGGAAACGACTACAAAAAGGTAATCTAAACAGAATCACTAATAACAGCATAAGATAACGCAATTAGAACCAACCGCATTAAAGCAAGGATCGACAAGACACAAGAAACAGCAAATGCAGACTCTGCGGACAAAGTGGCAAAACAATAAACCACATAAGTAAATGTAGTAAACTACCCCCCCCAAAAAAAAAACTCGCTTCTAAAAAAGAGAGTCGCCAACTTGATAGGTCAGGAACTGTCATCTAAGCTTTAGCCTCTGTCCTATCGAGGAAATGTTGCATCCCTCTGCCTGTTCTACAAGTATTTAAATGGTGAATGCTCCGACGAACTGCAAACGCTTTTACCCTCTCGACGTAAATACCCCCCGACAAACCCGACAAGCAGCTAAATCCTACCCCACACATTCGAGATCCCTAGATGTAAGAGAGCCTTCTACTCTAATAGCTTCTTCCCCAGAACCGCTAGACTTTGGAATTCCCTTCCAGGTCTCTGCTTCTCCAACTGTACTGACATGCAGAAGTTCAAGTGTAACGTGAACCGAAATCTTACTGCTCAACTCCCTACATATTACCTCTGTAGCTTATGTCCCTGATAGCATCCCCCTACATCAAAGTGACAATGTGCCTTGTTTGGGGTGAAAATGTAATAAAAAAAAGAATATAAAAATAGACAAGGCAGTACATTGGCAATTATGCAAACAATTGCATCTTGAACACACAGACAAATGGCACAAACATCAAACAAGCATCAGTACTGGAAAATGAAAGTCGCAAGATCCTATAGGACATGGATATACAAACAGATAAATCTATCCAAGCAAGAAGTCATAATAGTTAACAAGAAAGAAAAGTCTTGCCAGATTGTAGATTTTACCGTTCCAGCAGACACAGAGTGAAGACCAAAGAAACTTAGAAGCAGATCAAATACACGGAACTGGCCAGAGAGCTCAAAGGGATCCGGAAAATAAAGAAAATCAAAATAACACCACTAATAGTAGGAGCGCTTTGAAAACTTTGGAAAAAAAAAGAATAGGAGATATTGGAATCAGAGGAATAACTGGAAAGATACAACGAATTTCAATAATGAAAACTGCAGAAATATTAAGGAAACCCCTTGAATGTGGAGACTAACACCACAAATGAACTACACACAAACTGGACACAGAAACGGCCACAGATGCAAAACAAAAAGGAACATCACATGGAATCATGAAAACTGAAACTGTATAATTGTAAGATACTGTCCCCCCTTTTTGAGTGTCACTTTGAATGGGCACCACACCAAATAATGAGGGTCAAGGAAGATGGAAGAATCGAGTGCAAAGAGGATTGAGATGTTGGGAAGGTTTATTACCGCCCAAATCCCAGTGAAGACCAATGGTCGCCGCCAATGAGAAATCAATGGCAAGCGGCTGCTGAGATAACGCAAATCCTTTTGCAAAGGTTATCGAAAGATGTGGAGAGTACTGAAAGTCTGGAGAGAGTTGTTGTCACTCAGACTCCAGGGAACACCACAAGTTATTCTCAATGAGAAATCTTTGATGATGGCTTCTTTGACTAGTCCTTTGCGTAAATAATAAATAACAATCTATGTTTTTCACAAAAAGCACTCGTCTATCTACAACCACAATCAACAATTCCCCCCAATCTATCTGTGCTTAAATTTAAATGCACATTCCAGAAACGAAGCTTCTTTCCTAGAACTACCCGCCTCTAGCAGACTTCCGCTAGTCTGCTTCCCACTGACTACAATATGGTAGTTTTCAAGTTCAATGCAAACAAATTCTTGTATAGTCATCCCCATAAATAATCAAATTATACTCATCATTAACAATTACTACACTAGCACCTTACATTTATTAACCATTATCCTCCAGCTGTCTTTGGGCCTTGATAAGTGGTTACTAGCTTGTAAAAAATATATTTATCCATTCTGTCGTAAGATAGTGAAGAAAATAGAATGTCTTTTTCTACTACACGGACGAAACTATTGCAAGTTGTGATAAGAAGGAAGAAAGAAAGTAGCAAATCAGGTAATCACTTTTTTAAAATAATAATAATAATAATAATAATAATAATAATAAAAATAATAATAATAATAATAATAATAATAATAATAATAATAATAATAATAATAATAATAATAAGGTTATTTATATTACTTGTATTGATTGGACTATTGTTCTCATTTTGAGTTTATTTGCGCAACGTTTTGATCGGATTGTCCTTCGACCGTCTTCAGGTATGTTGGTTGGTGTTTGTCCAAACAACAACCAGGAAGTGTCTTCCTTTATCTGTTCTGTACTTTCACTTAACAATTTAATAAACAAAATACATACCGTCCAAAAAAACAATTAAAAACGAAGAAGCAGCCGGAAGTGATGTGGATACAGTAATCGCAAAGATAACTATTTAGAAATGTGGAAGGAAGTGTGAGACTTTGTTAACTATTCTGTCTCCATACGAAAGTGAGGTTGAAACCAAAATCACAAGTAACGTGTAAAACTTTACTGTCTTTTATTGCGGTAAGTAAGCATCGAATCATGAGTAGTAGTAGTAGTAGTAGTAGTAGTAGTAGTAGTAGTAGTAGTAGTACGTGATATCCGGCCAACGCCGGTTAGAAAATAATTATTCAGAAGCGGGTTATCTATCTATCTATTTATCTATCTATCTAATATCTTTTTCTCTAGCTGACAGAATGAATTGAAGTTGAATCGTGGAAAATGATAGTTTAGCGAACTTTGCAGGTACAAGGAAGAGTCAAGGTTCATGATTTGGCATAGATCAAACTCAGTGACCGGCCTAAACTTACACCGGGAATTAGGTAGATGGAGGACCGGATCTGACATATCAGGGATTCCGGCTTTAAGAAACTTAGTTAAATTTAGTTGAGTTGATTGCTAGACACGACAGTGACAAGATGTGAAAATCAAGGCCTCCTGAAAAGGGGGGGGGCGTCGGTTTCCGGATGGAAACAAAGAACAGAGGAAGCCGAAGTTCGCCATTCGCTCCAGTCCAATGTGAATAAATAAAATATATAAAGACAACCAGCGTTTCGTGTTTGTCTCGGAAGTGTCTTTGTTGAGAGAACCAGCTCCCAAGATGTTGGCGAATCCACCCAGAAGAACGAGCCAGAAGAAACAGGTACCTCACATTCGTCACATATATGTATTATATGTAATTATCACACACACACACACACACTCACACACACACACACACACACACACACATACAAACTAAGAGACATAGCTAGATGATTACAGAGACACTAAGAAACAGTAAGGTAACGATCACGGCCCGACACAGTAGATAATGAATAAGACATATATCACATAAATAGATAAGAGAACATAAGAACGGTAAAATAAGAACACAAAAAATTTCATTACAGTAGTGGTAGTAGTAGTAGTAGTAGCGAGTGTAGCATAAGAGAAGTTTAAGAAGATATAAAGTAAATAAAAGTATCAGTATAAATAGTAACAGTCCGCAACGTAAAGAGGATGTCGTAAAATAAATTTAAAAAAACGACATAAATATAGAAGAAAAAGAAAACTTTAAGATCACAGAACATTATTAAAATTGTAATAGTGTTCCAGCCTGAAAGCAGAAATAAACCGGAGAGGGAGGGGTCATCATTCACTATTAAGCAATAATGGTCGGTTTTCTAGCAGTCATTTGAAGATAAATTATGATTTTTTTTTTATAGAGTTTATCTCCCCTTAAAAGACTGGTGGCCTCAACAAGCAGACAAACAAATAATGCGTGAAGCATTACTCTTTTTGATGAAGGTAAGTATTGGTAGGCTATACATCACAAAATGAGTCTTAAGTGTTAATGATAAATGAAAATGTTTATTTAAGCTCGAGGTGAAATTGCTAATTTTCCATAGATGCTAACTTATTTTCATGTCGATTTCGATCCGCACCAATTTGCTTGCAGGCGCCGCAATGTTACCCCACCGATCAAAGCTGGTGTCTCTTCCTGTCGATTTGGCAACCGGATATCATGTCGATATATAATATAAGTCAGCCTATTAGTTACGTTCTGGTTGTTTGGATGGGGGAGAGAAGAAAGAAAAGGAAATCTCCGGTGCAGGCACACAGACTGCAATCAAAAAAGCAGAAGACGCAATCCCCTGGGAAACGTTAGTTGACCGTACCGATGGCAATATTCAGAACAAATATTAATTGCCGCTCTCCGATTTCAATGGGCGAATAAGGTTGGTGCGAAACTTCTCTGGTTCATATTGGCGATTAATCCATTAGATCAGGCGGTCATGTTTGGCTAAACCGATTCAAAGATGGATTAATAATCGTAGAAACAAAATGGGAAGTAAATCATGTTGAACGTACAAAGCAACGATAGCTATTATTATTTTTTAGTTGTTTTTTTTTTTTTCTCGACAAAACTATTGCGAGGATTTTATATCTTTATATATAACTACTAGCCGACGTATGCGTCTCTCGTGCAAATTTTTAATCGGATCTGGATGTGTAGTATCTCTAATTATATATAAAAAGTACTTGTGTGTGTGTGTGTGTGTGTGTGTGTGTGTGTGTGTGTGTGTGTGTGTGTGTGTGTGTGTGTGTGAAAGAGAGAGCTAATTCTCTATAGACTCTGAAACGGCTAGGCCAATTTTTTTTTTATTTCACACAAATGTACGTTATGCATGTGGGGTGTTCTTAAATATGTTTTCTATCACAATGCATCAAATACGTATCGAAATCGATACTCGAAATTAAATCAGATTAAAGAAGAAACAGTTCGATTTTTCACCAAAGTTAACAGCCTTATACAACCTAATATCACAAATGCATTTCAGAAGTTTTATCACTGCATAAGAAAAATCGCCCGGTGTCTAAAATCAATAGTAGTTCTTTTGATAAGACA
The DNA here is from genome assembly GCF_053919585.1 of Euprymna scolopes. NCBI lineage: Eukaryota > Metazoa > Mollusca > Cephalopoda > Sepiida > Sepiolidae > Euprymna > Euprymna scolopes. The sequence goes on along the minus strand of NC_136510.1, from coordinate 108,150,520 downwards.
GAGGCTCATTCGAAATTAATGTTTCTGTTTAAAGCACAGTTTAACTACGATACTTGATTTTTGCATTTTAAATTTTAACTTATGCTATAATATAAAAATATTTTTTTATAAAATCAACAGTAGGTTCTCTAAAGTGCAATATAGACTATCATGTATTGTGGAGAAGTCACTGAGTGAAGGCATGTGAATCTTGCTCCTAGTGCACCATGGTGGGTTCCCGATTAGAGCAGTCAATCAATCGATTTGATTGGAAAATGGCGATTACAACGAATTCGATGATAATAAATGTTTTGGAAGTGTGGGACAAACGATAATAAACGACTTATGCTAAAAAAGAAAGAAAAATGGGGCCGGATTTATTTAGGTTATGGTTGTTTGTTCCTTTTCGACCGTGCGGCGTGGGGGTCCGAGAGAGGTTTGAACTGTAACGGACACGGTTCGTGCGAAACGGCCACGTTTACAAATTTATGTGAAAAGAAGAAAGTACAGGTGATGACTTTCAAACACTAACCACTTAAATGGATAGTTAAAGGATATATAACGCTAAACACCGTCTGACTGTATTGTCCAAGGAGACCTAAATCTTGGACACAAAAGACATCATTACCGTCTCTTAAATGTTTTAAGATCTATTGATAAGAATGTTCAAATAGCTCCGTTGGTAGAACTTCAGGCTGAAAATCTCAAAGTTTCGAGTTCCGGTCATGATATCCGCTTTATTTATTGGAAATTTACTTTTTTATTATATGTTTCGAACTAGCTGGACGGCCGGCGTTGCCCTGTCGTACAATACGCTTAAAAATGATATTTTAATTTATGCAGATTGAGTATATGTTATTATAGAATCAATCCTCTTTTGAATATTATATATTACGGGGAATAATTTGCCCGGGGAACTAATTCGAAAAAAAAAACAAATTAATAATAATGATAACGTCGTTCATCAAATCCCATCAGTGTTTGTTTACAATATCATGTCAGATGATTGGTTTTGATAGTCGATTTCTGATAGACTTATACCCTCAACTCCTCTGAGCAAATGCAGACTTGGGAGGCACTGGTTTTTTTAACATTACTTTGTAGCGTATCAATATTTTTATCGTTTTTGTGTCAACAATGCCAAAACTGTATTTAATCACTTGCAAGGCAAGTTGGTTAATGGCAGTTACTTTATTTTTGTTTTTGAACTATGTTTTGCAAATTTTTATAATACGGCACTTTTTCTCTTATCTTGGGATGTTAAGTTGTATTATTTTCTTCTATGACATTTGTATTGTTTTCTTCTATGTATTTGTATTGTTCGTGTTCTTCTAGGTCTTTAATGTTACTCTATTCATTAAGTTGTATGTTTTCCGTTTGGATGTCCGTGTTTGTTTTTACTATACACATAGATTAAAAAAAGTTGCCAAAAAAAACAAATATATAACAAATAAATGTTATCAAAGGCAAGATAAGTTACTTTTCTACCTAACTGGATATGTTTTTAGTGTATTTATTTAATGTAAAATGTTTATTCGGTTCGAAAAACATGCAGTGTTTATCGATATATTTGAAAAAGACAAATGGCGGCCAGATCTCTGTTGAATACGTATGATTTGGGAAAATGAGTTCAAACAAAAAAATTATGCAAAATACTGTTAGAAACTTACTCAATATATGTCAGCCTATGCCACGGTAACATATATTGGGTGGGGTTCTAACAGCATTTTGTATAGTTTTTTTAGGTTGAACTCATTTTCCTAATCCTAATATATTCAACAGAGACATCGCCGCCATTTGTCTTTTTCTAATATTTCGATAAACACTGTATGATTTTCTAAGCGAATAAACATTTTTACATTAAATAAAAACAAGAAAATCTTATCCAGTAAGGTAGAAAAGTAACATCTTTGCTTTGATAACATTTATTTGTTATATATTTGTTTTCTTGGCAACTTTTTCTAGGTAGAAAAGTAACATCTTTGCTTTGATAATATTTATTTGTTATATATTTGTTTTCTTGGTAACTTTTTTTAGGTAGAAAAGTAACATCTTTACTTTGATAACATTTATTTGTTATATATTTGTTTTCTTGTCAACTGTTTTTAGGTAGAAAAGTAACATCTTTGCTTTGATAATATTTATTTGTTATATATTTGTTTTCTTGGTAACTTTTTTTAGGTAGAAAAGTAACATCTTTGCTTTGATAACATTTATTTGTTATATATTTGTTTTCTTGGCAACTTTTTTTAGGTAGAAAAGTAACATCTTTGCTTTGATAATATTTATTTGTTATATATTTGTTTTCTTGGTAACCTTTTTTAGGTAGAAAAGTAACATCTTTGCTTTGATAATATTTATTTGTTATATATTTGTTTTCTTGGTAACTTTTTTTAGGTAGAAAAGTAACATCTTTACTTTGATAACATTTATTTGTTATATATTTGTTTTCTTGTCAACTTTTTTTAGGTAGAAAAGTAACATCTTTGCTTTGATAACATTTATTTGTTATATATTTGTTTTCTAGGTAACTTTTTTTAGGTAGAAAAGTAACATCTTTGCTTTGATAATATTTATTTGTTATATATTTGATTTCTTGGCAACTTTTTTTAGGTAGAAAAGTAACATCTTTGCTTTGATAATATTTATTTGTTATATATTTGTTTTCTTGGTAACTTTTTTAAGGTAGAAAAGTAACATCTTTGCTTTGATAATATTTATTTGTTATATATTTGTTTTCTTGGTAACTTTTTTTAGGTAGAAAAGTAACATCTTTGCTTTGATAACATTTATTTGTTATATATTTGTTTTCTTGGCAACTTTTTTTAGGTAGAAAAGTAACATCTTTGCTTTGATAATATTTATTTGTTATATATTTGTTTTCTTGGTAACTTTTTTTAGGTAGAAAAGTAACATCTTTGCTTTGATAACATTTATTTGTTATATATTTGTTTTCTTGTCAACTTTTTTTAGGTAGAAAAGTAACATCTTTGCTTTGATAATATTTATTTGTTATATATTTGTTTTCTTGGCAACTTTTTTTAGGTAGAAAAGTAACATCTTTGCTTTGATAACATTTATTTGTTATATATTTGTTTTCTTGGCAACTTTTTTTAGGTAGAAAAGTAACATCTTTACTGTGATAATATTTATTTGTTATATATTTGTTTTCTCGGTAACTTTTTTTAGGTAGAAAAGTAACATCTTTGCTTTGATAATATTTATTTGTTATATATTTGTTTTCTTGGCAACTTATTTTAGGTAGAAAAGTAACATCTTTGCTTTGATAATATTTATTTGTTATATATTTGTTTTCTTGGCAATTTATTTTAGGTAGAAAAGTAACATCTTTTCTTTGATAATATTTATTTGTAATATATTTGTTTTCTTGGTAACTTTTTTTAGGTAGAAAAGTAACATCTTTACTTTGATAATATTTATTTGTTATATATTTATTTTTTTGGCAATTTTTTTTAGGTAGAAAAGTAACATCTTTGCTTTGATAACATTTATTTGTTATATATTTGTTTTTTTGGCAATTTTTTTGAGGTAGAAAAGTAACATCTTTGCTTTGATAATATTTATTTGTTATATATTTGTTTTTTTGGCAATTTTTTTTAGGTAGAAAAGTAACATCTTTGCTTTGATAACATTTATTTGTTATATATTTGTTTTCTTTGCAATTTATTTTAGGTAGAAAAGTAACATCTTTACTTTGATAATATTTATTTGTAATATATTTGTTTTCTTGACAATTTTTTTAGGTAGAAAAGTAATATCTTTGCTTTGATAATATTTATTTGTTATATATTTGTTTTTGTTTTTTTGACAACTTTTTCGAATCTGTGTATAGTACTACAAACCCGGATCTTTTTCCCAGCTCTGAGGTATGACTTAACGCATTTGTTCCAATCAAACTTCATTCCAATATCGTTGGGTAAGGTGATAGAACCTGCAAGTCGAAGTAATCGGTTAAAATGGAATTTCACTTCAGCTCATCAATTAAGAACAGGTAGTTTATTCTTTTGTTTGATCCTGACTCAAGTTGTAAGAACTCCGGATGTGTTCAGTATTTTGTTCAGCGAATTTATCGCCAGGCAAAACAGTAAAAGAGATCAGCTATCCTATTTGAAGATTCCTCTTCGGATCTTGATATCAGGGATTTTTATTGTTCCTTCAGGGTGGCTTAATGCCTTGGTTGTTTTCCTCATCTTTATATGCACAGACATGTTTTTTGTTGTTGTTTTTTCTGTCTATTATATAAAAAGGAACTTTGTCTATGTATGTGTCCGTGTTCGTTCCTTATGGAGTCGTAAACGGCTGGATTGATTTTTATGAAATTTCACTCGAAGATACTTGATGTGCCTGGCGGTGTTCTTAGATAGGTTTTGTATCGGCAAGTTTCCGATAAGTATCGATAATCAATAATCGATATAATCCGAAGAAACATGCGATTTTGACCAAAGTTAACACCTTACATAGCCTAACATCACAAGTGTATTTAAGAAGTTTTATTTCCACACAAGTTGAAAGGCCCAACATATAAAATCAACAGTATGTTCTTTGATATGACAGGCCCACGTTCGAAATCAATGTTTCTGCTTAAAGTACAACTGACCTATGATACCAGACTTTTTCATTTTAAACTTAAATTTAAGCTATCATCACCGCAAAAGCAGTAGTACCAGGCATATAAAATCAACAGTAGGCTCTTTGATGTGACAAGGGTGCGTCTAAAATCACTGTTTCTGTTTAGAGCAAATTTGAAGCATGATACTTGACGTTTGCATTTTAAACTTTAATTCAAAAATTAATTTTCTAAAATCAACAGTAGGTTCTTTTATAGTACAATGCATTGTAGACTAAGTTACTATGTAGGTTTACATGTGAAGCTTCCTCCTGATGCGCCTCGATGGGTCATCGACTAGAGCATGCAATCAATCACTTGTTCAATCCCGAGCAACGTTGGGTCTCCCTGTTAGTGAATCATATATAATTCAAGGCAGCGCAATAGATATATGTGGGCACAATATCATATGACTTTTTAGTAATCGATTGAAGTTATGCGTATATTTCTGTTTTTCTAAAGTTCTCAATTTGTTAATCAACAACTAGTTGCTGGTGCCTAAACACATCCCTTGTTTGTTGTTGTTGTTGTTGTTGTTGTTGTTGTTGTTGTTGTTGTTGTTGTTGTTGTTGTTGTTGTTGTTGTTGTTGTTGTTGTTGTTGTTGTTGTTGTTGTTGTTGTTGTTGTTGTTGTTGTTGTTGTTGTTGTTGTTGTTGTTGTTGTTGTTGTTGTTGTTGTTGTTGTTGTTGTTGTTGTTGTTGTTGTTGTTGTTGTTGTTGTTGTTGTTGTTGTTGTTGTTGTTGTTGTTGTTGTTGTTGTTTGGGAGGGGTCCTAGGTACGTTCGAAAAGCCCGAAAAGCGAGGTCTTCATATATGCTGTTTGTAGCCTGATACGAATTTTACAAAGTGTTTTCAAACCTACTTATTCTTAACATAAGTAATCTGTCATGTGAACACATGCGCATGCGTGAAACAGTTGACAAACAGAGAAAAATCTGGTCACCCCCCCGTAGCAATTTTTCAATTTTTACCCCTTAGCAAACCTTTTTCCGGATGAAAACAGTTTAAAAAGTTTTCCACGTGTCTGAATGCTCTATATACAAAATATCAAGTCTGTAGATCAAAAGTTCGTTGGGTATATAGGTTGAGAAGTGTCCTCACACACACACACACACCCACACTTATATATATATATATATATATATATATATATATATATAGAGAGAGAGAGAGAGAGAGAGAGAGAGAGAGAGAGAGATGTATGGAGTACTGCTGTCACATTTGAGCTGGTGCATCTGCTACTAGTCTCTCACTCCTGGACAGGGTCCAAAAGAGAGTCGCCAACCTAATAGGTGCCAAACTGTTATCTAAGCTTCAGACCCTGTCTCATCGACGAAATGCTGCATCCCTCTGCCTGTTTTACAAGTATTTCAATGGTGGATGCCCTGACGAACTACAAGCCCTTGTAACCCCTCGACGAAAATACCCCCTGACAAACCCAACAAGCAGCGAAGTCCCACCCCTACACAGTCGAGATCCCTAGATGTCAGGAAGCCTTCTACTATAATAGCTTCTTCCCCAGAACGGCAGGACTTTGGAATTCTCTTCCGGTTTTCTTGCTTCCCTAACTGTAATGACATGAAGAATGTGAACAAACATCTTGCTGCTAAACTCCCTACATAGCACTCTTTGAACTTAGGTCCCTGATAGTAGCCCCCTACATCAAAGTGGCAATATGCCTTGTTTGGGGTGAAAATGTAATAATAAAAAAAAAGATTATTGAAAAAATTGAAGACATAAATAATTGAATTCCACTTTATGAAACCAACGTGTAAGTTTCATTGGATGTACTTATGGCTTGATATCATATTTGATTTTCTGTAAACAATAAAACAAAACAAGGGATCTATTATTATTATTATTATTATTACTATTATTATTATTATTATTATTATTATTATTATTATTATTATTATTACTATTATTAAAATGTTCTCTCTTCTTTCTTAGGCAACATACCAAAGAGAATGATCTGATGTTCCAAATCACCCCCCCCTGCTATATCCATTGTTGCCCTCCGCAGTCCCAGTTTGTTAAAGAATTGTTGTTGTCGCGGTTTGTATATAGACTTTATTTTTCACTCATTTTTATTTTTTTAGTCTAAAGTTATATAATTGTTTATCTGAAATACAGGGTGACCCCCCAAAAAAACAAAAGCTAAATGGAGGCCATCTAGAACATATGCTGTAGAACGGAGAAAAAAAGGCCAAAGACCCTAGTGTTTTGATGTGATGTTTTGAATATAATAAACTAGTTATGACCAAAGTTTCATTTCATTCGGACAAAACACTAAGAAACGGGGCCTAATTATATTTGGGGTCCGTTTTTGGAGGTCACCCTGTAGAATAACGTGGGGTTTCCTTTTTATTAATGTAATGACTAGGGCTATGACAAGAGAATATTCTTTTCATTGTTTTGACTCTGGAGTATATATCCGACATAGTTAATCAATCGAGAACCACATCACTCTATCTAAAAACATATATAATATTAACTGGTATATACTAGAGATTAATTTATTTTTATTTCGGACTATTATTCTCATCTTTATTAGTTGTTGTTTTTTATCTTTTATTGGTTTTGTTTATTCACAACGTTTCGGCCAACTATTCCTCTGGCCTTCGTCAGATGGTAACCGCGACGGATAGGAACTTCGAATCTCCTAACTGCATTCACAGCCATCACTGCCATCCGTAGTTGTTGTCGTCTCACCACATTTTGGCCAATTAACCTCTGGCACGCTTTGGGTGGGATTGAAACCACTATCTTCAGACAATGTTCATCTGGAACTGTAGAGATTCAACGTCTCTATCAACTGCGCCACGGGCCCGGAAGGGCGATGAAGGTTGGATTCTTTGATCTTATAAATCCCCGTTTATTTATCTGATCTTCTATAGTCGGGTCCGTACCGATTGGTATATATATATATATATATATATATATATATATATATATATATATATATATATATATATATATTATTCCTTAATTGGAATTCATTTTTGAGATGAGCATTATATATTAATTTATTTTTTAAGATCAAAAACAACTAATAAAGATGAGAATAATAGTCCGAAATAAAAATAAATTAATATATAATGCTCATCTCAAAAAATGAATTCCAATTAAGAAATAATATATATATATATATATATATATATATATATATATATATATATATATATGCTAGAGAGTCAAAATAATAAAAAGATTATTCTATTGTCATAACCCTAGTCATAGGTTAGGTTGGTATTAAAAAGAAGTCTCCATTTTAAAAATCTTCCGTGCGGTTTTCTAAAGAAAAGTATTAAGATATCTTTATATTAAGCGTAACACACTGACAGACTGACAAACAGACTGACAGATTGACAAACAGACTGACAGGTTGACAAACAGATTGACAGACTGACAAACAGACTGACAAAAACTCAACAAAGAACTAATGTAAAAATTCGAAAAGATCGCAATCGCATTTCTTACCGTGGGGCAAACCAAAAAAAAACAGGAAGGCATTCCTTCCGATCTCCAACGGACGTTCTTCCTCATTTTACCTGCAACCGTTTCTATACATCCGACTTCTTAACCCCAGAAGCAAGATTCGTGCTAGCAGATTCTGGTTGTGTTATATATTCTCATTTGAGTCTGGTTTGCGAAAACTTGGGAGAGGATTGTGCTTTCAAAGCGTTGGTTTTAATAAAGTTTATTAGGCTGGCATTAAAAAAGGTTGGACTCACACCATCTTTCTCTGCTTCCATGATATTTCTATTTCTAAAAAAATAAGTAATGTTCATATATCTGTATATACATAATTAACTTCTAAACTTATTATTTCATTGTTATAAATTTTGGAGCACAGTTTCTAATCGTAAGGGTTGTTAATGTGGAATGTATTCAGTTTCATTTAGATTCATGCAAAGAGACAAATGAAAGGTGAAGCTCTTCGTGAGATTTTTTTTATACTTATGAATTTTGTTAAACATTAGCACCAAATATCATAGACTAGCTTCGGTGCCCGACGTAGCCCGGGTGTTTGGAGATAGGCGCTGAGCAAAAAAAAAAAGTGGTAGTAGGCAGGCAGGCTCGTATCCGTACCGTGAGGAAGGAAAAGAACATGAAAAAAAAAACGTGGCATCTTTGCTGTTGCGTCCATCGCCAAACAAAGTTGAATGAATGTTTTGGCCAATTTTTCGATATTTGTCATCTGAAGGATCGACTTCAAAATGATACCAATTCCGTGAAAATAATAGCTTTTTGTGTTATTATTGTTTTGTTTTCACCGCTATTATTATTACTATTATTATTATCATTATATTTTATCATTATAGTTACTGTTATTATTATTATCCCCGTTATTATCCCCGTTATTATCTCCGTAATTATCCCTGTCATTGCTGCCATAACCGTTACCATTATCTTCATTTTCATTGTTATTACCATTAACATTGACATTACTTTTATCACAACTATTGGTAATATTATTTTTATTTTTATTATATTTTTAACTTTATTATTATTACTATTATTATAATTATCTTTATTATCATTCTCATCACTATAATTACCTTACTATTATTGGTATTATTACCACATTTTTGGAACTGTGAAGTCAGGGGCGTTCATATCGCTGGGGTATTACACATACCCGCATACTTAAGTCAAAGGCTGTGAGAAGAAAAACTCCAAAATCAAACTAAACAAGACCCCCAACGCTTCCTAGCGCCAGCGAAAGAGGGCAGTTCCGGTGAAAGAAGGCAGTTCCGGCGAAAGAAGGCAATGTATGGCGGGCAGGTAACAAGGTGGGCCTTTACACCAAGAACCCAGCTACCCGATACAATCAATATCGATGAAACTGCCTGTCTCATCTGTCTTGGCGGAAGCGATGTGGACCAAGTGTGTGTGCGTGGTCGGCACGCAGCTACAACTACCCAAAACAGCATACCCAGCGACTGGCATTCTGTCGTTTCCTCCACCTCTCTTCATCTTTTTATCCATGTCATCATCCCCATTACTAAGTCTGTAGGCTACAGTACCGTGGGTGAAGGGAGTGGTCCTGGAAAGCCGGAAGCCCTTAGCCCACGACTGCACTCAGGCGGCGGTCCAAGATGGTCGCTCTCCAGTGATGGTGCCTTAACTCCAGAGTTCGCTATGACTGCTCTAGCCGATTGAGGTCCACCGCAGTCCACTCAATATGGGGAGGCCTAGAAAAGGTGGGGTGAACATCGGATACGGCAAGCCCGACTGGTCAACCACCTGCAACTGGCGGACATCCCTCTAATGCGGTAGAAACAAGAGAAATATCGTAACCATAGGTGCATGGAACATCGACACTCTCCAAGACGTGACGAAGACCAACCACCCCGAATGACGTACAGCCCTCGTCTGCAAGGAACTTGCCTACTTCAACGTTAATGTGACAGCTCTTAGTGAGATCAGAGTATCCGAAGAGAGCAACATCAGGGGAGCTGGAATTATTATATATATATATATATATATATATATATATATATATATATATATATATATATATATATATATATATATATATATAATAACGTTCCCCCAAAAGAAAACAAGGCACAGGGTCGCTTATTCTTGAGGGGCTACTAATTAAGACTAGGTTTATTTGTGGAGTTGAGTAGCGAGATGTCTGTTCACATTACACTTGAATTTCTGCATATCAGTACAGTCAGAGAAGCAGGGGCCCAGATGGCAATTCCAAAGTGCAGCAGTCTGAGGGGAAAAGCTGTTCAAGTAGGAGGTTTACGGTATCTAGGGATCTCTACAGTGTAGGGGTGGGATTTTGCTGCTTGTCAGGTTTGTCGGTGATATTGTCGCCGAGGGGCTACTAATGCTTGGAGTTCGTCAGAGCAATTGCCATTGAAATACTTGTAAAACAGGCACAAGGATGGCACGTTTCAGCGATGGGACAGAGGTTGGAGTTTTGTTGATAGTTCAGGACTTGGGTTGGCGACTCTTTTTTTAAACCTGTCTAGAAGCGGGAGACAGTGGCAGATGTACCAGCCCAGATGTGGCAACAATACTTCATGCATAGGCAAATTGTGGCCTCCTAGAGATACTCTTAGGTGTATGTAGCCTTCTAGCACGGTAGAGAGAGCCCACCTTCTTTGAGAGCCCTATTAATTGCCTCAATATATTTGTTCCAATTCATGTTGTCTATGAAAACCCTAGGAGCTTAAGAGAAGTACTTTCAGACAGTGCATCATTAGCTATAGCAATTAGTGGTTAAGAATGTTTCTTGTAATTATTAAAGGAAATAAGCTTGGTCTTGGCAACAGTGAACGTTACTAACCAGTTACGTCTTCCTCTAGAGTTTTAGCAATTTCCTTAGATATGATTTTCATTCGTTTTACCCTCGTGTCTGTTATAGAGCATTGTGTCATCAGCAGATATTTTCATCTCAGAGAAAATTTCATCAGGGAGGTCATTTATGAATATCAGGAACTAGCAAGCTGCCCGGCGTTGTTCGATCGTAAAACACGCATAAATATTATAGTATAGAACTAGCAGGCCGCCCGGCATTTCCCGGTAGTAAAGTACGCTTAAATATGATATTTTAATTAATGCAGATTTCTTATTTATTATTATATAATACTGGACCTAATATGTAGTAATGATTTAAAAAGTTTTTTAAAAAAAACTCGTGCGCACCACCGAGAATCGAAACCAAAACGTTTAGCTTACGATTTACTATTTTCTTTGACGTTAATACCTGAGCTATGAAGACATGTTTGCTGCAATGCTAAAAATCAAAAGATGAATCAATAGCTATTACGTTACGTATGCATATTCGTAATGCCATCGTTCGACCTTCACTTTGCAAATTCCATTTTTTTTATTTTCACCCCTTTGCACCGATTTTCCCCAGTTTGAACCCAAATATAAAGTTTCGCACGGGTTTGAATACCCTATATATTAAGTTTCATGTCTGTACACAAAAAAATGACATAAGTTTAGTAGGCAAAATTTTTAAACAAATATATACAGGATGACCAAAAAAAACGGGCCCCAACTTTAATTAGGCCCCGTTTCTTAGTGTTTTATCCGAATGAAATGGAACTTTGGTCATAACTAGTTTATTATATTCAAAACATCACATCAAAACACAAGGGTCTTTGGCTATTTTTCTCCGTTCTAAAGCATATGTTCTCCATTTAGCTTTTGTTATGTTTTTTTGGGGGGTACCCTGTATACGCACACGTAAATATATAGAGAAAGAGGTTTGTGTTTACTATAACCTTTTTCTGCAAATATTATGACAGTATAAATTATGTAGAATTTCTGCATGAATAGTTAGCTAAAGATGACCATCCCATAAGAAAACTGAAAAACTAATAGGGAATTAATTAAAATATATGTTTTAAAGAATATGCAAATTAGCAGATGAATGCACTTCCACGACCGATATATAACAAAGTTGTATTTTCTTTTTAAATCAATGGAAAAAATGTTTTTTAATATAAATATCAATACACAAAATTCCAAATTTATAGATAAGAAAGGTCTAAGAATTGAGTCCTCTGGGACACAGGGATCGATATTATGTTGTTTTTATTTTTATTTATTTTTTTTATTACATTTTCACCCCAAACAAGGCACATTGCCACTTTGATGTAGGGAGCTACTATCAGGGGCAGCAACTACTGGGGCACTATGTTGGGATTTGGGCAGCAAGATGTCGGTTCACGTTACACTTGAACTTCTGCATGTCAGTACAATTAGGGAAGCAGGGACCTGGAATGGAATTCCAGAGTCTAGCGGTTCTGGGGAAGAAACTACTGGAGTAGAAAGATCTTTTACATCTAGATATCTCTACTGTGTGGGGGTGGGATTTAGCTGCATGTCGGGTTTGCCGAGGGTGTCTAGGTCGTGGGGGCACAAGTGTCTGCAGTTCGTCAGAGCATTCACCATTAAAATACTTGTAGAACAGGCAGAGGGATGCAACGTTTCGTCGATGGGACAGAGGCTGAAGCTTAGATGCCAGTTAAGGGCCTATCAGATTGGGGACTCTCTTTTGAACCTTGTCTAGGAGCGAGAGACTAGCAGCAGATGCTCCAGCCCAAATGTGACAGCAATACTCCATACATGGGCGAATGGTGGCCTTATAGAGGTACAGGATACTTTCAGGTGTCATTAGTTTTCTAGCACGGTAGAGAGAGCCTACCTTTTTCGCAGCGGCCCTGGCAATGTTTTCAATATAATTGTTCCAACTCATGTTTCCTGTGAACGTTAGGCCAAGCAGTTTGAAAGTTGTATTCTCAGACAGAGAGTCACTGGCCATTGCTATTGGTGGCAGAGAAGGTTTCTTGTAATTATTGAAGGAAACCAGTTTAGTCTTGGCAGGATTGAATGTGACCATCCATTTTTATCCCTATTCCACTACAGATTGGAGGTCATCCTCTAGTGTTTTTGCCATTTCTTTAGTTATGTGTTCATTTGTTTTCCTGTCATGCCTGTTATAGAGTGTGGTGTCATCAGCATATATACCCATCTCAGAGGCAGTTTTGTCGGGGAGGTCATTAATAAATATTAGGAACAATATTTACCACCACCGTGTGTGTGTGTGTGTGTGTGTGTGTGTGTGTGTGTGTGTGTGTGTGTGTGTGTGAAAGTTGCTGAATAGTGAAAAAAATAATTATCCTGTGTTTCTAGCAGCTCATAACGGAACAAACCGCAATTACCTCGAAAATGAATTAAATTCGTCCGCCCACAATCACCTACATCGTCATCGCATTTCGCAATTTCAAAATGTCCGATCGATGACGCCTCGAATGAAGTCAGCGACAGAAAAGACGCTAATCACCATAACGGGAAAAATTACGTACGTCTTAATTACTTTACGTAGACACGGCTTTTCAACGAGTGCTTATCGTTGAAAATTAAAATGAGTTTTTGTTTTTGTTTTTTTTTGTACATGAAAGTCACCACTTATCAAGGCCCGGAAGCCACTCGGGGATAAGGGTTATTGCGTGTACCGTAATCAATGGGACAATATCAGTAATCGTTAGTAATGGAGATTTGATAAAGTGTCTTACATAAGGGGGCGTTCATCAGGAACTTGTTTCTGTTGGACTTGAAGACATCCAAATTGTAGTCAGGTGGGAAACAGGCAAACGGAAGAGAATTCCACGGGCGTCCACTTCTAAGAAAGAATCTTTGCTCATGGAATCTACGTTTGGATTTAGGCACAGATAAAGAGTGGGGAAAATTACTGACAGTGGTTTCAGCTAGACGGGTGTTTTTCGCGAAAGATTGGCGAGAGGGGACCATAGATTGGAGCTCAAACGAGCACTTGTCATGGAAATAACGATAAAACAAATACAGGCTCGCAAGGTCCCTTCTGTGGAAGAAAGGTTACAGGGAAGAGAAAAGGGCATCCCCCACTAGGCTACGAAGTCTATTTTGTACTCTGTCAAGGCAGGATATGCTGTTGTTAGCAGCTCCTGCCCAGATATAGAAGCAATACTCCATCCTTGGACGTACTTGGCTTTTATATAGATAGAGAATTGCATCAGCAGTGAGATATCTTCTGGAGCGGTTGAAGAGTTTGTACAAACAGGGGTGATAAGATTGCCCAAATTCTGCATTCTTGTCTTTATTTTACAAGTACATTAATAGAATGTGTTGCACTTGTGCCCCCTCGACGTACATACGCCAGACAAACACGTCTAGCAGCAAAATCCCCATCCCTTCAGTGTAGAGGTTCGTACATGCCGGAAAGCCTTCTGTGGCACAATGAAAAATATCCCTTTTGGACAGAGCTGGGCGCTTCTGCATTAATTAACTTTGTGCCAGACTAATTCTGTACATGCGGGGAGGCAAACACACACACACACACACACACACATCTCAGTGAGTTCATATTACTAAAAGTTTAAGCTGAGCTTACGAACGACACGGACGCATAACAGTTAGGCTGCGAATACCATTGGTGGCACGAGTCGGGTCTCAACAGGTTTTAACTAAATATACTCCTCCGGTGTTAAATAAAAGAATATGAATATTATTTTTGTTCGCTATTTATACAAACGTTATATCTGCAGCAACAACATTCTTTTCAGCAGATGTCTCTTATGTCTGCCCGTAACAAATACTCGATGACCAGGCCCATGCCAGCCGGTTATAGCCGATGTCATATCGATCCTGAATGCAAGGAATGTGCCAATCGCTTCATTGTTTATTCACCCCGGGGAGCTGGTTACTGTTTCTTGTCCAGGATGGAACAATCGTACCAGAAACGTCCACACCAAGTAACTCTCCTCGGCAAACGATCATAGCATATTGGTTGCCGTTCTCAGGATGTTTCTTAGCCAAGTAACTCTCTCCGGTGTCACGGTCTATTGTGCTACAATGGTGCCTTAAAACTAGGGAACACCTTAAAAAAATCCACGGACACAAAAACCCAAGAAATCAATCATTAGACAAATCAAAAAGATCAAAATCCACGAAAACACAAGAACCCAAGAAACTTAACATAAAAAAGCCACATAAACCCAACATCCACACAGGAAACAGAAGACTCCATAAAACTCCAGAACACCTAAGGTGGGATACTATTATCTTTGCTTTGCTTTTACTCTGCAAATTTATTGGTTTTAATAATTTGTAAAAATTTATTTTGTGGATACAGCTTTTTGTTTAAACATCGACTTCAACACAAATAATATATATTTAGACAAAATGGCTAACACTACTCAAGCTAAATTTAACAGAATCCTTATAAGTGGATTGAAGATCCCAATCTTTACTGAAAAACCGTCTGACTTAAGGCCATGGCTAGCAGTTCTTAGACTCAGAACTAATCAACCTTAGATATGACTTTACGGACGGTCTAGTATCGGAAATGATCGGAGATCTCGATTATCGTCCGAACTGCACTAATAAGCATCTGCTCGATCAAGTAGCAGCCCAGTATTGGGAGTTCATAAATGCTGCTCGGTTTCAGCTTAAAACAAAATTTAGGAGAATTACTCGCAGACTTGATATGTAGGATGAACAGACTTAATATTCAGCTGCACAAGAACACTTTATTAGCTGCATTACTAGCCCCTTTATTAAGGCGGATGTTGTCCGATCAAATCCGGCAACATTATTGGAGGCCTCGTCTCCCAAAAAAAACAAAGCGAAAAGCTCTGTGAGCGATTCCGCATGAAGGAGCAAACTATCATAAATGATAGCTCATTAAATAATATAACTGCCATCAGGAACTAAGGGGGGGGGTAACTAGATATAGGGCACCCAAAACAATTCTACAGCAGCAAATCTATAAATGCTTTAAGGAGTAGGTTTTGTGGGTATGCAAGACCGCAGCGAGGGTGTTTTAGACCCGAACCTTGGATTAACCACTAAGGAGGCTGTCCTATCAGTAGGTGCAAAATACTGGAGCTGCTGTATTACCATTTGGTGAATGGATTCTGGACCATGCAGAACCTTCTGGCTTCTCGGTGCCATATTAGTGGGTATTAGTGGGTAAATGTTACAGCTTTACCTTATCATGTGCTGCAAAAAATATATCTTCGTTTTTTTTTCTCTTACTTTTCCTCCCTGCCCTGGTCTAAGCAAGTCTGCCGACTTATCCCACAAATCCTTAAAACATCATGAAAAGTTTCCAGTAAAAGCACACGATTAAATACAGATCTCCAGCTTCTAACGTAGACCCCCCACTACCATGTCTCCTTCTTCAACATCAGGGGTCTACGTTCCAACCTTCCATAGGTTGAAACCCAATTACTGGAGACTAAACCACATGTATCATTCCTAAATGAAACAGGCCATTTCCCTAGAAGAGTTTGGAATTAAAGGATACTCTAACTTAACGTCCAAATCTGACCCCCAAGATCTCCATGGACATGGAATATATGCTTACATAAAAGATGACTTTCCATGTGGTAGGAACATTTCCAGAAAAGATCCTAAATTACCCTATATATGCGTCCGAGTTACGCTTGCTCACACTACTGCGTTTATATTTGCCCTCTATCGCCCCCACAACGGCAGAGTTACTATCTTTAAAAGCAAATCTGAGAAAATTGACCAAGCCGTATCTGCTTATCCTTCACCTAATATTCATGTCTGTGGAGACTTCAATGTTCACAATGTGGAATGGCTAACCCACTCAAACAAGACCGATGATGAGTGGTGGTTCTGTCACGATTTCTCCATTGCTTGTGACCTCACTCAGATTGTTCACGAACCTACCCGTGTGCCCGATACTGACGGTTAGTATGCAAGTCTCCCAGATCTTTTCCTTAGAACTTTCTCTGAGATATGTTCATCTTCTTTTCTGTCTCCTCTATGATCTTCCGATCACTGTTTTATCAGTTAAAATAAAAACGAAATGTAATAAGTCCTCAGACGTACCTCTCCATCGTACAGTATATCGATACTCTATGGCTGACTGGGATAACTTCCGTAGATTTATATCAGCTGTACCTCTGCGTTCCATGTTTAAAAAGGATGTGTCCTCTCTAGTATCAGGCCTAACAGGATGGTTAATTGTAGGTATAGACCGTTCCATACCCTCGAAAAATTTCCAGCAAAAACTTAACAGCCAGCCGTGGTTCTCTCTGAAATCTGCTGCTGCCATTACGCACAGAAATAACTTTTTCTATTGCTTCCAACGTAACAGATGTATTGAGACGAAAGTCGCTTTCAGGACTGTCAGAAACCACTGTAAAAGAGTAATGAAGAACGCGAGAGAGTTGTATGCTCAATCCGTCAAGTCCAAAGTGGCTGAGTAGCGGCTTGGTTCCAACCAGTTTTGGCAAATAGCAAACAGGATCCTGAACAGAAGCGTGTGCTCTATCCCAACCATCATCAATGGACCTAAAATAATCTTGTCAGAATCAGACAAAGCCAAACCCTTTGCCAAGAAATTTGCAGCTAGTTCTACCCTATGCGACCAAGGCCGCCAACCTCCCGTTATTCCTCCTGTATCAAAAGACATGCTATGCGACATACAAATATCTGTGAGTGATGTTGCCAAGCTAATCAAAAACCTTGATTCCAGTAAACCAACTAGCTCTGACGGCATTCCAATTATAATGTTGAAAAATATTCAACCAGAACTACCTCCCATACTTACAAAGCTGTTTAAGCATTGTCTTAAGGAGAATTGCTATCCCAACACCTTGGAAAATCTCATCGGTATGCCCTGTATTTAAGAATTCAGGGGATCAGTTATCTACCTCTTATTAGAGACTAATGTCTCCTGTACGTCATGAGTAAGTTACTTGAATCTGTGTTAAATAGTTAACTACCTCAGGAAAAATAACCTTTTTAGTGACATGCAATATGGTTTCCGTTCTGCTAGATCTACAGCAGATGTGCTTACGGTTATTTCTCATAGGATTAGTAAATCTCTCGAGGGGGGGGCTTCCTTTCAAGGACAATTGCTCTTGACATATCTAATCCCTTTGTATAGAGTATGGCATAAAGGTCTATTTCACAAGATCTCCAGCTATACCATAGCTGGAAATGTATTTTCAATTATTAAATAATTTCTCTCTGATAAGTTCATAAGTCTAACTCTTGCTGATCTACATTAACGATCGTCCAAATCACATCCTTAGATCATTCGTAGACATTTTTGCTGATGACACTGCAATCTATGGTAACACAGAAAATGCCGTAAACGACCAAGTTCTCTCTGATCCTCTCTCCTCGGATCTTGAGCATGTGGTACAATGGGGAAAAAGTGGCTGGTTACTTTTAATGCATCTAAAACCAAGCTTCTATCTTTACATCATAAACGTTCTGATCCCTATCTGGCAGCAATTGAAATGAATGGCTTCGTCTTGGGAAGGCTCCATGTTTTGACAAGCTTCTGGGTCTGAAATTTTAACTCCTTATCTGAGATGGAACACGTACATCAAATCCGTTATCAAGGTCGCTGGAAAAATGGTGAGATCCTTCTATCGATCCAGTAGATGTCTCACTGCTGATGCAATTTTCTACCTATATAAGAAGCGGGTACGTCCACATCTAGGAATGAGCTGCTAGGAAGACTGTATCCTGCGTTAACAGAGTTCAAAACCGTAGCCTAGTGGATGATACCCTTTTTCTCTTACCTGCAGCCTCTTCCTCACAGAAAAGACGTTGTGAGCCTGTTTCTGCTTTATCGTTATTTTCATGGCAAGTGCTCGCCTGAGCTCCAATCTATGGTCCCCCTTCGCCAAACTTTCACGAAAAACATTCGTCTAGCTGAAAACACTATCAATAATTTCCCACACGCTTTATCTCTGCCTAAATCTTAAGGTAACTTCCATGAACAAAGCTTCTTTCTTAGAACTGCACGGCTGTAGAACTCTCTTTCGTTTGCCTGCTTTCCAGCTGATTACAATATGATCATCTTCAAGTCCAACGTAAACAAGTTCTTGATGAGCCATCCCCTTAAGTAATCCACTTTACCAAATTTCCACTACTAACGATTGCTACGATATTGTCCTATTGACTAATGTACACTCATTAATCTTTATCCTCGAGTGGCCTCTGGGCCTTGATAAGTGGTGACTTCTATGTGAAAAAAAAAGATTGCAAAATCCGAAAATTGGGAGAGAATTAGCAATTACCTTTTTCCATTTTATTATGCGATCTTTGAATTTTCAAGTAAAGTTACCAAATTTAAATTCCCGTAACTTTAGCACTCCGTTACACATTTATTCGTTATAATAAAATCCTACCTTAATTCTTACGAGCGACATCATCACGCTTGCCAAGATCTATAAAGGAAGTAGTTCGTATTTTCTCCTCTACATGAAAAGTCCTCCCACTCTCCCAGGAAGGACCAGGTAAATATATAACCATTATAACTTTACTGACCTGACACCCTTATTTACTGGATTAGACACGCACATACCTACAACTAGCATGATACTTCACTATGCGAAAATAATAATTTCTCCCCGACAACATTCTGCCTATTCTCATTGGCTGCGACCATGAAATTCTATTATTTCGGATTATACAAAAAAAAAACTTACACCTTATCCCGAATCTATTATGGTCGTCTTCAAGTCCAACGTAAAAAAAAATCTTAGGCAGCCGGTCACCTTAAATAATCCAATTTAGCAAAGTTGCACTTCTAACGATTACTATGATATTGTCCTTTTAACCACTGTACACTCTTTAACCCTTAACCTCGAGTGGCCTCTTGGACTTGATAAATGGTTATTCCTTAGTAACAAAACGTTATAATATTTGATAGTATATAAACTATTGACTATCAATTTAATAGTAAATATCATAATGTTTATTTTTTTTTAACACAGCCGCCAATAGCGTAGTGGTTAGGAATCCTGACTGTCGTACAAACGGTCGGGTTTCAATCCTGGCTTGAGGTAGTTGCCTGTCTAGCCGCACTGATGAGCTGTGAAACAGCGAAACAGTACTGTATGTGGCTGACTATATATATATATATATACATACACACATGTGTGTGCGCGTGTGTGTGGAAATATGTTTATTCAATTATATTTCACCTTTTATTTATACCAATCATTTAATTTATGAAACTCTATGTAACTACAGAGCATATAAAAAGTAAATTATAAAAGTTTATATTCTAAATTTCAAGATGTTGACCATCTAACCATTTATTCCTCTAATTAATTTGACATGATATATATACATAGATGATTATACTGAACCTAATATGTAGTAGTGAGATCAAAACTATATATATATATATATATATATATATATATATATATATATATATATATATATTATCTTGGAAGTTTTTAACCTTTAAAACTATACAAAAAAAATTTGTTATCATTTAGTCAGTAAGTCATTCAATCACCTGCAATCACTGCATAAACTTGCTCTCTCGAAATCACTATAGTACCAATACTAATTTATTTTTTAAGGGATCATCAGTTGTTTATCATGAAACTGTTTCGGGGATTTAAAAACTAAACAGTATATTACATCATAGCTCCCCATCAATGTTGATAAAACACCACCTCCCTTAATCTTAGTAAAAAAAAACAAAAAAAAACATGTTACAAATATTATAAAAATTAATTTCTTACCTGTGAGATTCATCTATTTCCAAATTCAAAATGGATATATTTTTTTAATTTACTAGTCTTGTATTTATAAGTTTAGGATTAACCTATTTGGCTACTTATCACCTCCACTATGATTAGTATTTTGTATATTTACATTCTTATTTATTGAAAATTAAATATATATAAAGGTTAAAAATATTTATACATATATACATTTTTTTAATAAATACATTTTATACATTACTAATAAAGTTTTGGATTTCCTTTATTAATATATTCTGGTTAATTTTAAACGATTCAAAAGCATCAGGATAACGAAAAAATGTTTTATTTAAAAACTTTATTTTTATCCCCACCTTGTTTTATCATCTTTATTACTGGTGGAATAAGATCTATTAATTTTAAAGTAACGCAAGCTATTCTCAAAAACTCTGACATAATGGCTCCATAAAACATAAAAACAGGGCAGGTACTATTTTTATGCGGCATCCATACTATTTAAACGGGGAAAGAGTTTATTTTATCAAATATTTTATAAAGAAAAATCCCATCCTCAATTTTTATATCTAAATCCAGAAATGTAGCCTGTTGTCCTCTGTGTTCACAATTCAATTCTAACTCTTTTGGATATATAAGATGCTTATTTTTTTCGAATTCATCGTTATCGTTTATACATATGAGGTCATCTATAAATTTCCTACACCCATGAAAATTATATGTTTTATATATATCATTTTTTTATTTGTGATGACATATATATATATATATATATATATATATATATATATATATATATATATATATATATATAAATGTATAAAAAAGAATACGAAAAGTATAAAAGCTTATAACTTTTCTTTATTCGTTTTCAATTGGTGACGTGCAGGAATACAAAATAATATGAAAATAATTTTTTTAAACTTTTATATATATATATATATATATATATATATATATATATATATATATATATATATATATACTCGAGTCTATGTAAATACAGATTTGCCCAAAATGGTGCAAGATCCAATCCCATTGGGATACCTATTGTTTGGAGCAATATTTTATTTCCTATTTGAAAATAACATTCTTTAATAAGATAAGTATGTTCAAAATACCTTTAGAAACACTAGTTTTGATATTTTTATTTTTACACCAGAAAGCTTTAGAGTTTGAAAAGTCTATATATTTACCTTTTCCACCTTCAAAAGCTAAATCTACAGTATCATTTAATTCTTTTATAAGTTTTTTCGTGCGGAATTTTAGTATATAGCGTACTAAAATCATAAGTAGCTATAGATTTTGCTTTTATTCTGGAATTTATTTTATCTAATTTTTCTTTCACTGGTTGTGAATTATTTACCACCCAAAATAGATTAATATTACTATAGAATTTTCTTTTCTGGTGGAAATTATTTATTTGATTTATAATTAATTCAAATATTTTAGATATAGCTTTACTTAAAGGTTTAGTAATGAACGTCTTTGAACCTACAATAAACCTAGAGCTAACTGGATTTTTGTGCATTTTAGGTATCCAATACATACAAGGGAGTTTTTATGGTGGGGTGGGGGTCGTCTAACTTTAATCCTACGTTTTCGCTAATAATACTATTATTCAGAATAATGCTATCTAAATTAATATTATTTACTTTATAGGTATCTGAAACGTCACCTGTAATTCCTACTTCTATCAATAAACGTTGTATATAATATCTTTTACATATAAAAGCTATATTGTTTGCCGCTTTATCAATAGGAACTATGACAAACTTGTCTTGAAGTATTTTAAGTTCGTCCAGTATTTCTGAATTTTTTAGAAAAGAATTAGTTTTTCTAGGTTGTTTAAATTTTTTTATATGTTTAACCTTTTCATTTACGCATTCAAGCATACTATTTTCCATGCATAAACCGTAGACTGTGCTAATTTTTATTTCTTTACCATAGACATAATAAAACCTTCTACTGCTTTAGTTACTTCTTAAACGCATACAGTGTAATTTAGGCATTTAGGCTCTTTATAATTCGGACATTTACTAAGGAGTTTTCTTAATTTAGAATTATTTACTTTAAATCTCCTGTAATTACATGTTTTATCTCATTATTACAGAAAGGAGAGGAATTACATTCACATTCTGGAATATTTATAATACTATCATTTGTATTTATATGTTTTTATAATCGAAAACCTTACTTCGTATTGTTGGCCCTAGTTTATATGTAACTATTGATTTTTTGTCTTTTGTCTATAGCTCATTAGGTATATATATATATATATATATATATATATATATATATATATATATATATATATATATATATATATACGAGCAAACAGTTAATAAAACATGTTAAAAACACTTTGAAATGAGTTAAAAAAATATTTCATCTGAAAAGGAAACACAAGATAAGTGGATACTCCTTAATTCGCGGAGTTTCGAAGAAATACTTTCCTTCTCATCAGAGGGTAGGAATTAGCAAAATGCGGGATCGGATTTTGCATACAAAAGTATTTGATGAAACAACAAGTAGGTCAAAGATCTTACTTGATAACAAAAAAAGTGAAGCAGAAGGAATATGGTGAAGAAAAAGGTGATTACACGTGAATGGATAGCTTTTATATATATATATATATATATATATATATATATATATATATATATATAAAGTGAACGTGTCTGTCTGTGTGTCTGTGTGTCTGTGTACATTTCCCTACGCAATAATTCTGTCAATTTTTAGTCTATAGACTCGAAATTTGAAATACCGGGTACTGAGATTTTGGAAAATCGATGTGACGGGTGTCAGCCAGAAATTTGGCTGTTAAGGGGTCAAATTTCAACGATTTCACCTTTAAGAACTCTACCAAACTCCTCCGACAATTTTGGGTCTAGACACTTGAAATTTTAGATATAGGTTCCTTGAACCTGGATCTAACTTAATAAAGTGATTTGAGCCCGAAACTATAAATTTTAAGGGGTCATAATAGGGGTCAAAGTTTTAAAAAATTAACCATTTTTTTTTTGTTTTTTTGCTTTTTTTGCACAGCATACACCTCCAAATACCCGAGCAACGCCGGGCACCCCTACTAGTATATATATATATATATATATATATATATATATATATATATATATATATATATATATATATATATATATATACAGTGCATCAGAAAAGTGAGTACACCCTCAAATTTCTTCAAATATTTAAGTATATCTTTTCAGTGGACAACACCGAAAAAATGATTTTTTTTACAGAATGAAAAGTAGTCTGTCTACAGCATATATAACAGAGTTAATTTATTTCCCCTCCGAATAACTCAAAATAAAAGATAAATCCTGGCAATAGAAGTGACTACATCTTTTACGAAAAGTTGTCAATATTAACATACAACATGTCAACTCTCAATATTTTTGGGGGCCACCATCATTATCCAAAACTGCCTTTACTCTTATTGGCATGGAGTTTACCAGAGCTTCACATGTAGTCACTGGAATGCTTTTCCACTCTTTAATTACGTCGATGGCGGATATTTGAGACTTTGTGCACCTTCACCTTCTGTTTGAGGATGCGCCAAATATGTTCTATTGGGTTCAAATCTGGAGACATGTTTGCTAGTCCATCACCTTTATCCTCATCCTCTTCAGCAAAAGCAGTGGTTGTCTTGGGTGTGTGCTTTGCGTCATGCTGGAACACTGCTCTGCGACCCAGTTTCTGGAGGAAGGGGATCATTCTCTGCTGCAGTATTTGACAGTACATGTTGGAGTTCATATTTCCTTCAATGAAATGTAACTTTCCAATACCCGCAGAACTCATGCGGCCCCAGACTATGACATTCCCACCATCATGCTTGACTGTAGGCATGAGACACTTATCTTTGTACTGCTCGCTTGATCGCCGCCACACATGCTTCAGGCCATCAAAATCAGACAAATTAAATTCCGTCCTTTCAGACCATTGGACATGGTCTCAGTAATCTATGGGCTGTGTTGACATGTCTTCAGCAAACTGTTTGCGGGCTTTCTTGTGTGTTGCCTTCAGAAGAGGCTTCCTCTTGGGATGACAGCCGTGCACACCAATTCTAAGAGTACACAGATAAGTGTGTAATTTGTGAAATATTCGTTGATCATTATTCAATCCCGGGCAAAATTGGGTCTCCCTTCTAATATATATATATATATCCAACAACCCCATATTTCTATCATCTATTCTTTCTATATATCGATCAATATTGACCATTCTCTATTTCTCACTCTTTTTTTCTCATACTCTCTCTCTCTCTCCTTCTCTCTCATCCTTTCTCTTTCTCTCTTCCTCTTTCACTACCTATCTCTCTCTCTCTCTCTCTCTCTATCTATCTATCTATCTATCTCTTTCTCCTTCTCTCTCCTCCTCTCTATTTCTCTCTTCCTCTTTCTCTACCTTTCTCTCTGCCTCTCCGTCTCTCTCTCTCTCTCTCTCTCTCTCTCTCTCTCTCTCTCTCTCTCTCTCTCTCTCTCTCTTTGTTCTTCTCCCAGACCTCTCCATTGTCTCCATTGCAAACGTGTTGGTCGAGCAAAATGTGTCATTATATTTATAGGCTATAAATACGATGTTCTCACTTCATATTCACATTCCTGCCACACTGTCCTTATAATTGTATCATAATTGTTGCGTTCATGAATATTAATCTCACACTAACCGATAATATCGTTGCGTTTATGACTTGTTGACGCTTCTTAATGAATGCAATATTTAATTAGTTTCTCCGCAAGGTGCGTTCCAGTTTCAAGAATAAACAAGTCGTCTACATGAAAATAGATTCTTGACCAATTGTTTCTCTCTCTCTCTCTCTCTCTCTCTCTCTCTCTCTTTCTCTCTCTCTCTCTCTCTCTCTTCTAGATAAACACAGCAAGAACATCATTATTAATAGTACAAAAAAGCACTGACCGCAACAAAACAACGTGAGAAACAATGGCGCTAAAAATGTACAAAGATTTCCCAAATATGTACTAAAATATTTGCTGAAAAGGTACAGGGTGCAACGGTAAAATTATCCCCCCTAGAAAAGATGACATGCTTCCATTTCCGTTTGATGAAAACTGGCTTTCTTTTTTTGTTGTTGTTGCAGTTCATTTAGTATTTTGCCAGATCTGTACAAATCCCAAGAGCGATAGGAGCTTTCTATCATGTTTGAAAGTGACACAATGTTCAACAAGCGAGATCAGAGATGCGCCGCTGTACAACTCATGCTCTCTACCGATCTAAGTTATGACAACATAACCAATGCCAGCACCCTCAAAATACAAATCCGAACGGTTCAACGCTTGAGGGCACAGCTCCACAAAGTTTCCGACCACGGTTATGGTCTTTGGTGTGGTTTCAAGTGAGGGCCACATCATGCCACCTCATATCTTCGATGTAGGCTTTAAAGTCAATACCAAAGTGTACCTGGATGTGTTGAAGAGTTTGGTGATTCCCTGGTGCAATCAGGTGGCGGCTGGCAGACCCTGGGTGTGGCAACAGGACTCGGTACCGGCCCACAAGTCCAAAGAGGGTCAGGTTGGCTTCACATGGAATGCTACGACTTTGTACCCTTTTCTCACTTCTTCCTCGATCTGAAAGCGCTGGACTACTTCGTTTGGGCATACGTCGAGAACATCACCAACATGACCTCCCATAACACCAAAGCTAGCCTAATCGCAGCTATTCACCGAGCTCCCACTGGCACTTGTAGAAAAGATCTGATCCCAGTTTCGAACCCGTATTGAGGCAGTGATTGATGCTAAAGGGGGCTACATTGAATAGATGTCAGCTCTAGTACATAATTAAGTTACCTGAATTGATTTTTTTTAAAACAAAGTTTAAAATAAAGCTATAGTGTTTTATCTTTGTTTGTTTTTTTAGGGCGACACTTTTATGGTTCCACTCTGTGCTAAAATGTTTAATTTAATGTACCTGATGTATAAGCTTCTCCCATATTGACACAAAAAAAGGGAATTTCTAATGAAGTTGTTCTACCAAGTTCCAGTTGCATCCCATTTTTGTTTTACAAGTATTGCCACAGAATGTTCTCCAATTAACTTACTGAATAAGTAATTTTGAAAACATATAAGCGTATTTATAGACAAGCGATTAACACATCACTACGCATGCTCACTACGTGGTTCCGAACAGCTACGAGATACCTTCAATAAATTTCCAGATTTTTTTCGTATGGGCATTAATAGTATTAATAGTACACACATGAAAATCTAGTCCCCTTTGAAGTAATCTTCTCCGGTTGCAATGCACTTGTTATACTTAATGCCCAACATAAAGGAGACCAGTTAATAGTAAAACGTAAATGATGTTAGGCTCTCGTCAGCCATGTTGTTTCTGTCTCAGGAAAAAAATTCAGTCCCGCATTTATTTTTTTATAATGATGTTCATTTTAATTTAACTATAGCTTATTCCTTTCCCTGTATATTTTATTTTATTCTAATATGAATTTCTAAGTTTGTAATTTTTTATTTAATGCATTTAAGTAAATATGTACTGTTCTGTTTTTGCATGGTTTCCGATCTGCCTCTTGTTAATTTTAGCTGGTGCAAGGGGGATAATTACTTTATTTTATTTATATATATATATATATATATATATATATATATATATATTGGACTACTTCATTTAATCACATAAATTAATATACGAAAGTATAAATTTATGCGTAAACTTTTACTTCAAAAGCGCTCAATACGTAGGTAGAGCTAGGTATTAAGTTATGGCAATTAAGCTACA
Organism: Euprymna scolopes; assembly: GCF_053919585.1. Classification (NCBI taxonomy): domain Eukaryota; kingdom Metazoa; phylum Mollusca; class Cephalopoda; order Sepiida; family Sepiolidae; genus Euprymna; species Euprymna scolopes. The sequence continues at coordinate 108,123,125 of NC_136510.1, read as the reverse complement.
CAGAATATTCCGCGTTTCATCCACGCTAGGATTCATAAGGCATAAGACGAAGACTTCAAAGAATGGGTTGATAGCAACAAATAGTGTATTTCATCCTTAGTTACAATTGTTTCAAGACTATTCGGATAAATCCAATATTTATGTCGTTTGAAAATTTTCACAAGAACAGCCTTTCTTCAGACTTATTGAATATATATATATATATATATATATATATATATGAGCTGTGAAACAGCGAAACAGTACTGTATGTGGATGACTATATATATATATATATATATATATATATATATATATATACTCGGGTTTTTTTTTTTTTATATTCAAAAGTAATGGACTAATGAATTCAACGAGGTTGTTAGATAGTGCTCAATAAAAAGAGCTGATAATACTTGTTTATTGTTATATAAACATGCTCACATCCCGCTGCTACAAATAGCCACTTGTTTCAATCAAACAACAGATATCATCAGGCAGCGACTTGACTATTCAAAAGTTCAATGAATAATGGATTTTTATTTTAGGTAGGAACTCTTTAGAAGTTGGAGTTAAAAAAACTTAAAAACACAGGACTTTAATTAAATAAAAAAGTAAAAAGGGAGAGGCAATTTAAATAAAGTTAAAAAATTACAATGGGGAGAGAGTGATTGAGGAGAGGAAAAAGGAATAGAGACAGAAATAGAGAAAGAAAATATAGAGAAAACAAAATAGAGAGAAAAAGAAGAGAGAAAAAAATATATATATATACATATATACATACATACATATATATATATATATATATATATATATATATATATATATACATACATATATATGATATGGAGAAGAAAAGAAAAAAGAAATAAATGGTTATAATAAAGAGAATAAAAACTAGAAGGAAAAGGAAAGAATAATGAGATCTAGTTAAATAGGGAAAGAGAGAAAGTAAGAATTTGACAGTATATAGAAAAAGAAAAAGAAAAAGAAAAAAACCTGCGTGTCAACCAATTTATGAACAATTATACAATTCAGTAATGAAACATATTATTACAAATACAAACAGAAGATACAATCCAAGCGTCAGAAATGAACGTGTCAAAAAAGGCAGTGAATGTATTCGGCTAGCATATTTATCCTCTTACATACGTCCACGAGTAAAATCAACGCAATTCAAACATACGTCTACCATTAATTAGGCCCTTTATGCTAAATGATATAAGTTTAAAGTTTTCGCGTTTTTATTAGATAAATATATGAATAAAAGAATAAAATAATGATAAAACAATATTAAAATTATTATTAATAACAATAAACATAATAGTGATAATAATAATAATAATAATAATAATAATAATAATAATAATAATAATAATAATAATAAAAACAGAATAAAATTAATATTTATTATCTTTTTAATATAACATATTTAGCCATAAGAGGGGATTAAATAAATTAAATAGGTCCAATAATTATAAATAAAAAACTACTAATATTTATGTATATAAAAAAAGAATACAATACAAATATATAGATATATACACACACACACATATATATACCCAAATATACACACACATACACACACATATATATATAACTATATATATATATATACATATACATGCACATAAGTCAAGGTGTAACTATACTATTAAGTTGGAAGTTTAAGCTATATAAGTATAGATATAAAGTCATATTAAATCACAAAATAATACATTCAATACCAGATTACTAATAACACAGATACAAGTACACTTACCTATAAATATATTCAGGCAAAAGAGGTAATTAAATCAACGAAATACTCAAAAATAGCGACGCACAGGTAGATAGTACCCAAATTAAAAATAAGATACATATGTATATACTCACAGAGAACCAACCGACATACTAATAAGCACATATATACATATATATACATACATACACACATACATACATATACACATATACATATATATATATATATATATATATATATACATACATACATACATATACACACATACACATATATATGTAAACTTATGTATACACATACATACAAAAAAAACACAAATATATGCACACAATCATATACTAATAAACAACAACGCACACACACATATATACACACACATAAATATGTATAATTTACATAAATTATATATATAGAAATACATAAGAATACAAATAATTTGGCAAGGGTACAGATAGATGCATACACACATAGAAACATACAAATGGATTGAATAAACATGGGAGGGTATACCAAATAATATAGAAATATATAGATCTAAGTACACAAGGTCATAAAATAAATACATAGACACATACATATACACATAGACACACAGGTATATAAGATAGGAGAAGTAAAGAATGAAATCAGGAGAGGAGAAAGTATATTAATAGAATATTAATAAATTATAGAAATCAGTGACAATTTTTAATTTATTTAAATTTTATATCTAAACTAAATTAAAAGATGGGTTTTATAATTCTTCCAATCTTGAAACATTTAATAAACATAAATACTTCTATAACAGGGCCCTTAAGGATAGTGGATACAAAAACACCCAAATTGAGTTCATAGAACCAACACACCCAAACACCAATACAAATAGAAACCGTAAGAGAAAAATCTTGTGGTACAATCCCCCTTTTAATCTGAAACTTAAAACAAATCTAGGAATGAAATTCTTAAACTTAATTAAAAAGCACTTCCCTATTAATAATATACTACATAAAATTTTCAATAAAAATACAATAAAACTTAGTTATAGCTGTAATGAAAACCTTGAAAAAATAATTAAAAAACATAATAACAAAATATTAAACAAAAATAGCACACCCATTGCTACCGAAAGTTGTAACTGTAGAATTAAATCAAAATGCCCTCTTAAAGGAAACTGTCAAATTACTTCTGTAGTGTACCAAGCAACTATTTCTACTAAGGAAAATCCGAATGAAAAAAAATATTACATAGGAATGACAAATAACAATTTTAAAGAAAGATTTACCGGTCACAAGTGCTCTTTTGAAAATAATGAGTACAAAAATAGAACTTCCTTGTCTAAATATTACAATGAACTAGTAGAGCAAGGTTACTCCCCAATAGTAAATTGGAAAATTTTAAAGAAAGCGAAAACCTGTTCATCTTTAAACTCGCCTTGCTACCTATGTCTTTATGAGAAATTATTTATACTTACTTTTAGAGAAAGAGATAAATTATTAAATAAGAAGCACGAAAATTCAATTAATTGCAAACATTATAAAACCCATCTTTTAAGTAATTTAGTTTAGATATAAAATTTAAATAAATTAAAAATTGTCACTGATTTCTATAATTTATTAATATTCTATTAATATACTTTCTCCTCTCCTGATTTCATTCTTTACTTCTCCTATCTTATATACCTGTGTGTCTATGTGTATATGTATGTGTCTATGTATTTATTTTATGACCTTGTGTACTTAGATCTATATATTTCTATATTATTTGGTATACCCTCCCATGTTTATTCAATCCATTTGTATGTTTCTATGTGTGTATGCATCTATCTGTACCCTTGCCAAATTATTTGTATTCTTATGTATTTCTATATATATAATTTATGTAAATTATACATATTTATGTGTGTGTATATATGTGTGTGTGCGTTGTTGTTTATTAGTATATGATTGTGTGCATATATTTGTGTTTTTTTTTGTATGTATGTGTATACATAAGTTTACATATATATGTGTATGTGTGTATATGTATGTATGTATATATATATATATATATATATATATGTATATGTGTATATGTATGTATGTGTGTATGTATGTATATATATGTATATATGTGCTTATTAGTATGTCGGTTGGTTCTCTGTGAGTATATACATATGTATCTTATTTTTAATTTGGGTACTATCTACCTGTGCGTCGCTATTTTTGAGTATTTCGTTGATTTAATTACCTCTTTTGCCTGAATATATTTATAGGTAAGTGTACTTGTATCTGTGTTATTAGTAATCTGGTATTGAATGTATTATTTTGTGATTTAATATGACTTTATATCTATACTTATATAGCTTAAACTTCCAACTTAATAGTATAGTTACACCTTGACTTATGTGCATGTATATGTATATATATATATATATATGTATATATATATATATATGTGTGTATGTGTGTGTATATTTGGGTATATATATGTGTGTGTGTGTATATATATATATATTTGTATTGTATTCTTTTTTTATATACATAAATATTAGTAGTTTTTTATTTATAATTATTGGACCTATTTAATTTATTTAATCCCCTCTTATGGCTAAATATGTTATATTAAAAAGATAATAAATATTAATTTTATTCTGTTTTTATTATTATTATTATTATTATTATTATTATTATTATTATTATCACTATTATGTTTATTGTTATTAATAATAATTTTAATATTGTTTTATCATTATTTTATTCTTTTATTCATATATTTATCTAATAAAAACGCGAAAACTTTAAACTTATATCATTTAGCATAAAGGGCCTAATTAATGGTAGACGTATGTTTGAATTGCGTTGATTTTACTCGTGGACGTATGTAAGAGGATAAATATGCTAGCCGAATACATTCACTGCCTTTTTTGACACGTTCATTTCTGACGCTTGGATTGTATCTTCTGTTTGTATTTGTAATAATATGTTTCATTACTGAATTGTATAATTGTTCATAAATTGGTTGACACGCAGGTTTTTTTCTTTTTCTTTTTCTTTTTCTATATACTGTCAAATTCTTACTTTCTCTCTTTCCCTATTTAACTAGATCTCATTATTCTTTCCTTTTCCTTCTAGTTTTTATTCTCTTTATTATAACCATTTATTTCTTTTTTCTTTTCTTCTCCATATCATATATATGTATGTATATATATATATATATATATATATATATATATGTATGTATGTATATATGTATATATATATATTTTTTTTTCTCTCTTCTTTTTCTCTCTATTTTGTTTTCTCTATATTTTCTTTCTCTATTTCTGTCTCTATTCCTTTTTCCTCTCCTCAATCACTCTCTCCCCATTGTAATTTTTTAACTTTATTTAAATTGCCTCTCCCTTTTTACTTTTTTATTTAATTAAAGTCCTGTGTTTTTAAGTTTTTTTAACTCCAACTTCTAAAGAGTTCCTACCTAAAATAAAAATCCATTATTCATTGAACTTTTGAATAGTCAAGTCGCTGCCTGATGATATCTGTTGTTTGATTGAAACAAGTGGCTATTTGTAGCAGCGGGATGTGAGCATGTTTATATAACAATAAACAAGTATATATATATATATATATATATATATATATATATATATATATATATATATATATATATATATATATATATAGCATTAAACACTAGTGTTTGTAAGCATTTAATAATTATTGTAATAAATAATTTTGTCAGTCCTTTTAAGAACATTTAAAATAAATGCCTTAATTTAACCTTCGGCGCGGTTTGCTTGATCTGTGTTGGTTAATAGAAATTCTTGTGTGCGGGGCATTTGCTCAGTTGGTAGAGTGCTTGCCTCGCATGCAAGAGGCTCGGGTTTCGAATCCTGAGTTCGGATGTGTCTAACTGATGAGCCCAAATTAGGGCGAAACTCGAGTCTTGGACTTCTGGTTCGTTGACTGTCATGGCTCTTGTGGGCTGCGACGTGTTTGGCTGTGGAATTTATTATATACAATCTCTCACATTCTGAAAATCCTATCATAAGTTGCTCGCTTGGTTAGCATTGCTGGATGTTAAAACTCCTACTTGTGAGACATCGGCTTGGGGTTATTAGCTGGTTGGATGACCGCGTCCCTTGTTGAGACGAAGTAGGTTCATTTCACAGTCGGATTTCGGCGCGGTTTGCTTGATCTGTGTTGGTTAATAGAAATTCTTGTGTGCGGGGAGTTTGCTTAGTTGGTAGAGTGCTTTCTCGCATGCAAGAGGCTCGGGTTTCGAATCCTGTGTTCGGATGTGTCTAACTGATGAGCCCAAATGAGGGCGAAACTCGAGTCTTGGACTTCCGGTTCATTGACTGTCATGGCTGTTATGGGCTGCGACGTGTTTGGCTATGAAATTTATTATATATATATATATATATATATATATATATATATATATATATATATATATATATATATATATATATATATATATATTTAGTGGTTAAAGTTAAATTCTGAAAATCATATATTCGATTTAAGAATTTATTGTTTGACACAAGGAATATATAGAGGGGGATTATGTTAATTTCCTTAATCCATGGATTTTCAATAATGGCTCATATCATCAGAGGAAATGAAATGTGGTTAGCAAAATGGTCAGCTGTGAATAAACGCGTATTTTGCTTTTCAGCACAAATATTGAAAAAGTTTTGTTTTTTTTGTGGTGAATAATAATTATAGGAAAATAATTATAGGAGATGGAATTTCATACAACCTGGGCAGTCCATTATCGGAAGGAGTACGATATCTTCCGGGGTATTATTGCCAGGTCGATAGAATAGTGGTCCAGTGGAGAAGGCAGTAATCCTATATAACAAGAATGTATGGTTGCTCCATACTGTTTGAGCTTTACCTTTTCGGCTAGGATCACCCTGAAAGTATTACCTCAAAGTAATATCTATCAGGACATTTCACCTGATCTTAAATCTGTGTCTTATCTCGCTTATATATATATATATATATATATATATATATATATATATATATATATATATATATATATACGAGCAAACAGTTAAAAACACTTCGAAAAAGAGTTAAAAACATATTTAATCTAAAAAGGAAACACTAGATAAGTGGATAATCCGCGGAGTTTCGAAGAAATACTTTCCTTCTCATCAGAGGGTAGGAATTAGCAAATTGCGGGATCGGATTTTGGATGCAAAAGTATTTGATGGAACAACAAGTAAGTCAAAGATCTTACTTGATAACAAAAAAGTGAAGCAGAGGGAATATGGTGAAGAAAAAGTGATTACACGTGAATGGATAGTATAAGCTATATCTCTTATTTGGTTTTATCGAGCTTTTACATCTGGCTGAGATATCATTATAAATATTAATTCTTTAATGTTTATAATATACTTTAATTTTACCATCTTGGATCATTTTGGTAAATTTAATTGTAATTTTTATTTTATATATATATATATATATATATATATATATATATATATATATATATGTGTGTGTGTGTGTGTGTGTTATTCTAATATATATATATATATATATATATATATATATATATATATATATATATATATATGTATATATGTATGTATGTATGTAACATTCTTATTTTGGTATGAACGCCTTCACTGAGTGCAGTACTCTGTGCACGTGTAATGCAGCATGTTTATTCGATAAAATACAATTGAAGAAACGGAAACTTTTGTGTTTTTATTAATTAAACTTAGTAAAATATTTCCGTTCAAGTTTATTTAAAACTTTGTTGCGTTTTCTCGATTTTCAGAGTGATTTTTTTTTGTATTATTTTTATTTTTTTGTTTTTTGTTACCCCCCCCCCTTCCCCCGTTTTTCCTTCTGGGCCGATGAAAGGAAACGTAGGAAATCGTTGACGTTTAAAAATGGTATTCCGTTCGACAGGAATTTGAATTTAATTAAACTTTCTGCAAAATGTTTACCGGTGTTCACCGGCGCGAAACGAAGAAGCAACGTAAGAAAATGGATGAGAAATTCAATCAAATCTGAACTTTTTACCACAAAAAAGAATTTTATTAAGATGCGCCCATTCAATTTGCGCTATTAGAGACGAAAATACTATTTCAAACAGATGCATAACAGACCAACCAAAGTGATATTTGAAACAGATACATGACAGACCACAAAAGTGATATTTCAAACAGATGCATGACAGACAACAAAAGTGATATTTCAAACAGATACATGACAGACAACAAAAGTGATATTTCAAACAGATGCATGACAGACCAACAAAAGTGATATTTCAAACTTGTGCATGACAAGCCAACAAAAGTGATATTCTAAACAGATACATGACAGACCATCAAAAGTGATATTCCAAACTTGTGCATGACAGACCACAAAAGTGATATTTTAAACAGATGCATGACAGACCATCAAAGGTGATATTTCAAACCTGTACATGACAGACCACAAAAGTGATATTCTTAACAGATGCATGACAGACCATCAAAAGTTATATTTCAAACTTGTGCATGACACACTACAAAAGTGATATTTCAAACAGATGCATGACAGACCATCAAATGTGATATTTCAAACCTGTGCATGACAGACCACAAAAGTGATATCCTTAACATATGCATGACAGACCATCAAAAGTTATATTTCAAACTTGTGCATGGCAGACCACAAAAGTTATATTTTAAAAAGATGCATGACAGACCAACAAAAGTGATATTTCAAACAGATGCATGACAGACCAACAAAAGTGATTTTTAAACAGATTCATGACAAACCAACAAAAGTGATATTCTAAACAGATACATGACAGACCATCAAAAGTGATATTCCAAACTTGTGCATGACTGACCACAAAACTGATATTCTAAACAGATGCATAACAGACCACAAAAGTGATATTTCAAACTTGTGCATGACAGACCACAAAAGTGATATCCTTAACAGATGCATGACAGACCATCAAAAGTTATATTTCAAACTTGTGCATGGCAGACCACAAAAGTTATATTTTAAAAAGATGCATGACAGACCAACAAAAGTGATATTTCAAACAGATGCCTGACAAACCAACAAAAGTGATATCCTAAACATATGCATGACAGACCAACAAAAGTTATATTTCAAACTTATGCATGACGGACCACAAAAGTGATATTTCATACAGATGTATGACAGACCACAAAAGTGATATTTCAAACTAAAACTTTACCAAATATAATATTTTTAACTTGATTAAAGCAGACTATATAAAATAACATTTCAAACTTAAGCAAGACGAACTAAGACAATTATTTTAAAGGCGTTTATTCAATTTTCGCGTTTCGAGATGAAAGCATTATATCAATAGTCAAGGTCATAGTCTATGCTATATATACTCTCTTACAGCCCCCACCATTGGACCGATCATGACTAAACCTGACATGATGATGGTCTCCGACCTAGGGATGGTGCACACCATTTTCAAGGTCAAAGTCAAAGGTTAAGGTCATATTTAGTGCGGCTCTTCATAAACTCTCAGACCTAGGGATGGTGCACACATCAAGTTGAGGTTCGTCACTATCTCGGGGGCCGCCACCATTGCGCCGGCTAACTTTTTGTGAATTTGAATTAGATTACCCTCCTCCAACCCATCCCTACAACCAATTAAACAAATGTTAACCATTGGGATTCTTTGTAATTGTTTCAATTTTTATATGTAACAATATAAGTGTCAACTTTGGTGTAATCTATTTGCTTTAAATTTCGTAGTTGGATTTAAGTCACTCCGAGAGGTAGTTAAAAAAATTTTTAAATACCTTAAGAAATAGTTGCTCTTACATTATGGAAGCAAGAATTTTTTTAGAATTTGTGTAAATTGGAAAGTTTGGGCGCTAGCTCAGCTGAGCATTTCTTAATTAGTATAGCAGGGATGAGACCAGGCCCACACATCGGAAGTATCCAAGTTTTTTATGATATCGTGGACATGCGAAAGGGAGATTTTCACATGAGCAAAGATGGTTTCAGTCTGCTATATCGCAAAGTGATTCTTGCGAACGTTAAAAAACACAAGCCTTTAATCGCTACCCTTTTTCTTCGCTTTCACAGATTCGCTCTATTCGTCAAGTCGGTTTTCATAGAAACCTGTGAAGTCAAAATATTTTCCCACCAATCAAAATCGTTCCAACCCCAAAATTAATTAAGCCTGTAAGACAGTGGTTTTACCAATTGAAATCAGGGTTTTTCCTGATGTAATATAGCGCGTATGGCCCGTGTGTGAGAAAATCAGCAGATGTAGGCTAGCTAACAAGCGAAAATATTAGCAGCAGCATCCGTTTAAGCACATATGCAAATTAAGTAAGTATGCACGCGTTGACGTCACGGGAAGACGAAAAAGATAAAAAGAAAAAGGATAACACGTAATCGAACAAAAAAGAGAAGCAAAGTGTGTGTCGGAAAAGATGGGTGTGTGAAATCGAGGTCGAGAAAGCGCTGACTATGGTCGGCGTCAGATGGCGGGGAGAGAGACTTTTAAAAAGCAGATGGTATACAGCAGACCGTTTTAAAACATACGCGTGTGCAAAAAGACTTTTGAAAGATAATGAAATGCGTTGTTGTTGGAAGAACCACGAATAAATGGATTTTATTTGCACTTTTTAAAAAATGACGAATCGGATTTTTATTTTTTTTCTTTATTGTATGTTACTTTGCGACGGTACCAGACAACGTGTGGGTCCGAGTAGTTGAAATGTAACGACTCGGTTAAGGTGTAACGGCCACATCACATTACACGGAGAAATATATCCCTGATGCGACTCGCTTCGACTCTCAACGTCAACAAGGCCCATCCTAGAAGACTGGAATGCTGAAATTTTTTAAGCCTGCTGTGGTATTTCTAGCCGGCTAAAAAGTAAACTGTCACACACACACACACACACACACACACACAAACGCGCACACACACACCTGTTCACGGGGTAACTTTGAAACAAACTTTCTGGCGCTTTTGTTTACTTCTTATTTAAGAACTTTAAAACTTCTTAACAAACTTTGGTCTTTTAAAGTATATTTACCATCTCTGTAAAAAAATGTTTGTATAAATATATTTTGTTCGTTAACTCATGTTTTCTTGCTTTCATTTACAAATTTTCCTTGTTAATTGATGGCACATTCATAACATATTTTTATCTTTTCCGTTCGCCAATGTAACTACATGTTATCTTTGGCACTTTTCAAAGACGTTCCTATCGCCAAATTACACTATCCGAAGCCATGAAAGACACTCTAGTATAAATGATAATTAGCCCCACCATTTGTATTGAGCATTTCTGGAGCTAAACATATTTTAGTTATCCAGTTTGATTCTTTTTTGGATCTCGGGGCAAACATGTTGATAGTGGTCGTTTGCTCTCAACAAGACATCTATTATTTGCTTGTCGGAAAACAATGGTCGTTCAATAAAGCTCGTCCGTTACTGTTGATTTGCAAATAAAAGAAGAAAGAAATAATTTATTCGATGCCTAAAATCACAGTTACGATGAATCGCGGAAGAAAATCGCAATGCATAAATCAGAGGCGTTTTTTTTTTTACAGTCGCAGAAACGAAGGTTTATTTTGTAGGAAGAAACAAACGCGCAACAAATAAATCAGGTTTTACTTAACAATTATTACATACTGTTTGCAATAAATACGTGTTCAGCTTTTTATTAGTGTACATACACACGTTATATATATATATATATATATATATAGATAGATATATATATATTACACAGGCATCACCAAATTATCACGGCCAAGAGGCCACTCAAGGATAAGGGTTAAAGAGTGTACAGTAGAAATTGGAAAATAAAATAATAATTAGTAATGAAAATTCGGTAAATTTGTTAACTTACATGGAACGGCTCATCAAGAACTTATTTACGTTAGACTTGAAGACAACCATATTGTACTCAGCCGGAAAGCAAGAAAACGGAAGACAATTCCACAGGCGTGCAGTTCTAAGAAAGAAGCTTTGTTCATGTAATCTACGTTTAGGTTCAGGCACAGATAAAGAGTGGGAGGGGAATTATTGGTAGTGTTTTCAGCTAGACGAGTGTTTCTTGTGAAAGATTGGCGAGGGGGGACCATAGACTGAAGCTCAGTCGAACACTTTCCATGAAAATAACGATACATCAGAGACAAGCTCGCAACATCTCTTCTGTGAGATAGAGGTTGCAGGGAAGAGAAAAGGACATCTCCTACGAGGCTACGAAGTCTATTTTGAACTCTATCAAGGCAGGACAAGTTCTTTCTAGCATCTCCTGCCCAGATGTGGCAAGAGTATACCATCCTTGGACGTACCTGGCTCTTATATAGATAGAGAATTGCATCAGCAGTGAGATATCTACTGGATCGATAGAAAGGTCCCACCATTTTTCAAGCGGCTCTGGCAACAGATTTGATGTACGTGTTCCATTTAAGATCAGGAGTAATTGTCAAGCCCAGAAGCTTGTCAAAACTTGAGGCCTCCTGAAGACGAGAGCCATTCATTTCAATTGATGCCAGATATGGATCAGAATGTTGATGATGTAAAGAGAGAAGCTTGGTTTTAGATGCATTAAAAGTAACCAGCCACTTCTTTCCCCATTGTACCACGTGCTCAAGATCAGAGGAGAGAGAATCAGAGAGACTTGGTCGTTTACGGTCTTAGATGTGCTACCATAAATAGTAGTGTCATCAGCATAAATGTCTACAAATGATGTAAGGATGTCATTTGAAAGATCATTAATGTAGATCAGGAAAAGAGTTGGGCCCAGGATGGACCCCTGAGGGACACTAGCATTAATACTGTGAGCTTCTGATTTTTGCCCCTCAACTACTACTCTTATGAACCTATAAGAAAGAAATGATTTAATAATTGAGAAGACATGTCCAGCTATACCATAGCTACAGATCTTATGAAGTAAACCTTTATGCCTTACCCTATCAAAGGCCTTAGATGTGTCAAGAGCAATCGCCCTAGAAAGGTTGCCTCTGTCGAGAGATTTGCTAATCCTATGAGATATAACTGTAAGTACATCTGCTGTAGATCTAGCAGTACGGAAACCATATTGAGTGTCACTAAGAAGGTTTTTTGTTGAGATGGTTGATTACTTCTGTATTTAACATAAATTCCAGCAACTTACTCATGACGCACAGGAGACTTATTGGCCTGTACTGAGAGGGGATGAGTGATCACCTGAATTCTTAAATACAGGGCATACTGATGAGATTTTCCAGGGTGATGGGAAGCTATTATCCTTAAGACAACGTTTAAACAGTTTTGTAAGTATGGGCGCTATTTCTGGTTGAAGTTTTTTGAGTATATATATATATATATATATATATATATATATATATATATATATATATATATATATATATATATATATATATATATATATATATTTTACAAGCTATACGCCCGGCGTTGCCCGGTCGTACAATACGCTTAAACAGGATATTTTAATTTATGCAGATTGCGTATGTATTATTATAGGATAAATCCTCTATTGAGTATTAATTTTACGAGGATTAATTTGCCATTTACAATATCACGTCAGCTGATATTTGAGATTAAAGATGAATGCCCTGGAAACTCACTTCTGATTAATGGCTCCTTTTAAAATATGCAAAAAAAGAAATGATTTGCGGCGGTTTCAAATGGTGCCTCTTCATTTATCGTAAATTGAATTCAGTAATCAGAAAAAAATTAAATACGCGAGCTTGAATAGGGGATCACTCGATCTGTAGTCAAATGTTTTACCACTGCCAGATGTCAATTATTCCGTTTTTGTTTTTCTTTAAGAAGAAATGGTTTAGTGAAATTTTATTTTATCTCCTTTTCCGGTGTAACGTAAAAATCCCATGTAAAAGTTTTCTTTTTATCTCTTAGAAAGAAAAGTTATTTATAAGATCGTATCGTTTCGGAACCTATGAGGAAGGAACTCACATACATACACGCAAAGTTATTTTTATATAATAATACATAGATAGATGGATAGATAATTTACAGACATCGCTTCACTGGCATGACAATGCTTAGATCTGTAGTTATTAATAACTTAGATCTTATCTAAGTCAAAAAGGCAAAAAGTGCAATAAAGGCTTAGTAATATATATGTACTATGAAGTCTTCTTTTATGACGTCATTAGACGTCATAAAAGAAGACGTCATAGTACATATATATATTCTACATGCTATAACATCATTGTGACCAAAAAACGAAGAAACAATCAATCAATCAATCAACCAATCAATCAATATATATATATATATATATATTATTTATTAGTTAGTATATATATATATATTATTGATTAGTTAGTATATATATATATTATTTATTAGTTAGTATATATATATATATATTATTTATTAGTTAGTATATATATATATTATTTATTAGTATATATATATATATATATATATATATATATATATATATAAGAACACTAATAAATAATACTTCGAAACCAAGCAAAATAAACATTAGAATAAACACGCATAAATGTAGAAATAAAAATTATAAAAATAGGAAAGAATAAATAATAGGAAAAAAATTGGAAATAAAATCTAAAAAAGAAAAAGAAAAAATACAAAATTAAGGTTTCAAATAGAAATTTTGGTTTGTACGGTACCCAAGCTAGCTGACTTGTAACAACGTGGGGATGGCATTTTTTCCCCAAACGAAAACACCAGGTTTATCGTGTACAAAATTAACTTTTTGTTGGTAACATCGAATGGAAATAGCATCTGACTAGTTGGTGAGAATATGAGATTTTTATGAACATATAAAATCATAAAATTGCCATCCCATAAACAAAACGGCTGTAATTAAGAAATCTAAGATGAAATAAACAAAAGTTACAAAAAAGAAAAAATGTAAGTCTTTGAATTTCAACAAAGTTTTGTACTATATATATATATATATATATATATATATATATATATATATATATATATATATATATATATATATATATATATTGATTGATTGATTGATTGATAGATTGATTGATTGATTGATAGATTTATTGATTGATTGTTTCTTTGTCTTTTTTATATAGTGAGGGAACGATTCCAATATTTTTTCCTATTCCGATACAATTACTGATTTCGATGCCGATTTTCCAAATATTTAGTTGTATTTTGTTTGTTTGTTTGTTTGTTTGTTTTGTTTGTTTTTTTTTTTGTTGTTTTTTTTTACGTTTTCGGATTGCGGTAAAAACACATCTAATATTCCGCAATGTGAAAAATTCATTTATGCTGGAATGTATCGATTTTTATTTTGCTGGTTGTTTAAAATCAATAAATATTCATCATTGTATCATTAGTACCAACAATGCAAATTTATGTGTAAAATAAAATAAATTGATTAAAAGATTCGCTTTTGGCATCGGAAAATTAACTATATATATATATATATATATATATATATATATATATATATATATATATATATATATATATATATATATATATAATAGAATAGGAAATTCCGAGCATGAAAAGTAATATGATCAAGCTTAAACATGAAAAGAAAACGAAAAGTATTCCAATAAAAAATATAAGAAATGTATAACTTAAAATATTGCAGCATTCAAAATTGATTATATATGTTAAATTGAATTTTTTAAAAAAATTCTTAATGCTGCAATATTTTAAGGTATAAATTCATTACAGTTTTGACTAGAATATCAAGTCCTTTTCTTTTTCAGTTTTAAACACTAGTCCTTTACTTTTCCATGTTTAAGCTTAACCATATTATTTTTCATGCTCGTATTTTTCTATTGTAATCCATGATTTTTCCAGGCTTCTAGTAAATTCACTTGTTCTTTGTTTAATTTCAGTCTTGTTCTTTTGCCCCTGTAAACATAACACACACGTATGTCAGAACAATGTGCGGCACTCGTCTGCTTTCAATAAAATCCCCCAATTATCTCCCTTTCATTCTTTTATTCTCTTTTTCACGTGTTACTTTTCTTTTCGCAAGAGTAGTGAATGGGTAGCAGCGCTAGTCGCTGAAGCGACCATGTTGCTATTGAAACCAGTCATAAAAAACGTCGCTCACCTCCTTACGTGTTTTTTTATGAATTTGAATCCTAGCACATCCATCATAACTTTTGTTATACTGAACGAAAATTGAAAATTGTTTTTTTTTACAATATAGCTGAGAAGGTGATCTATAAACTGTAATAATTGTTTGAAATTTGGTTGAAAAATGAGTGAGCTGTGAAGCTTTAAAGCAGTTCTAAATAACTAAAACTGCCATTTGACAATATATTCAAACACTATATATATTCAGATCTAGACCCGTTAACCGAAAACGGTATACATTGAAAGTAACGACATTTCAAAAACAAACTTTAAAACATTATATATATATATATATATATATATATATATATATATATATATTCCTAGTTTAAAATATCCAACAGTAAAAACCATTGAATTTTACGAAGTAGATGATAGTATTCAATAAAAAGCGCAAAATAGTATTTTATTTAATTAAGGTAAACAAAATGACCACTAGTTGCGACAATAAATCTACAAAATTACCATTAGTCGACACAATAAATCTACTGTTTCAGTCTAAAAATTCATTAGGCGACAAAAACAGGCTACGGTAGTAATCAAGGCATATTCTTTAATAATTAATGATAATAGATCATGAAGCAATAAAAAAGTAGAGGCTGTTTTTATCGCCTCATGATTTTTTTTAGACTGAAACAGTAGATTTATTGTGTTGACTAATGGAAATTTGGTTTATCTAAATTAAATAATGTGTGTGTGTGTGTGTGTGTGTGTGTGTGTGTGTGTGTGTGTGTGTGTGTGTGTGTGTGTTATTCGGTTGCTGGTAAAATGGGTATTTGAATTAACAATGTTCAAATATTGTCCGAACGCCTAAACTATATATATATATGTGTGTGTGTGTGTGTGTGTGTGCGTGTGCGTGTGTGTGCGTATGTGTGTGTCTGTCTGTGTCTGTGTGCGTGCGTGTGTGTGCGCGTGTGTGTGTGTACTTGCTTGACTCTCGGCGTTGTCCGGTCGTACAATACGCTTAAACATTATATTTTGATTGTTGCAGATTGCGCATGTATTATTATAGAATCAATCCTCGATTGAATATTATATATTGCGAGGAATAATTTTCCTGGTGGACTAATTTTCAAAAAAATAATAAAATAATAAAAATATAATAACGATAATGTCCTCCATCAAATTTCGTCTGTGTTTGTTTAAAATAAATATTAAAATAAAATGATGTTGTGCACTCGGGACTGAATAGGGTATCATTCGATCTGTGTTAGAAGACTCTACCACTGAGCTATATCTCAAGAAGACGATAGTTCTTTTTTGTTTTTGTTTTTTTAAATATAAATGATTTGCTGAGAATTGAATCTCCCCTTATTTGAATTATCTCCATTGGCCGGTGTAATACAAAATATACTTTTTATTTAAAATATCTAAGAACATTGCCAGACATATAAATTACGCTTGTACGAAATTTACAAAAGATAGGCTCTGCGGTTTTAGGACCTATGAGGAAAGAAATCACACACACACATACACAAAGTGTATATATATGAGAACAAACAGTTAATAAAACATGTTAAAAAACACTTTGAAAAAGAGTTAAAAACATATTTTATCTGAAAAGGACTAACAAAAGTACCCGTCGTTGACTGGGTTCAAAAACAGCCTACAGGAAATGGACTCATATTTATGAAAGTATGATATGTTATGAAAAGGAAGGGTTGTAAACAGATAGCTTCGAATTTGGGGGTATCAAAACCAAAGCAAAATATGATGAAAGTAAAAATAAAATAGATAAACCCCATAATTTATTATACCATACCTGTTCACACTGAGACACTTATCACAATATTATGTGGATCTATATTAAAAAACCTTGTTAAACTTTGTGACATATTTCCATTCTATGGAGGTCAGGCGTGAACGAACACCCCATAATTTTATTATACCATATTTCTTCAAACTGAAACATAATTATCAAAGTATACTTACGCAGATAGATATGAAAAGTCTTTATTAAAGTTTGTGCCTATTTCCATTCTATGGAGGCTAGGCGCGAACGCAGATCCCACAATTTTATTATACGATCCCTATTTAAGTAAAAACATACTTATCAAAGTATTATTATGTACAACTATATCAGAAACACTTGTAAACGTTTGTTTTTTCTATTTTTAATTTTTTTTATTTCCATACTTTGTAGATCAGGCGCGAACGCAGACCCCACAATTTTAATGAACCACCGTTCTGCCAGATCAAACATACCCATTCCTGTGTCTCGCTATATCTTCTATCATTATATGGGATCAGTTTTCTATAACAGTCAACCATATAGGAGCCTATTCGTGACCACACACACACAGAGGTTCAGCTTTATATTATATATATATATAAAAGTGAACGTGCCTGTGTGTCTGTCTGTGTGTCTGTGTACACTTCCCTACGCAATAACTCTGTCAATTTTTAGTCTACAGACTCGAAATTTGATATACAGGGTACTGAGACTTGGGAAAATCGATGTGATCGGTTTTCGGCCAGAAATTTGGCTGTTAAGGGGTCAAAGTTCAACGATTTGACCTTTCAGAACTTTACCAAACTCCTCCGACAATTTTGGGTACAAACAATTGCAATTTTAGATATAGGTTCCTTGGACATGGATCTAACTTAATTACTTAATTTGAGTCCAAAACAACAAATTTTAAGGGGTCATAATAGGGGGCAACTTTAAAAATATTTGACGGCCTCGGTCTCTATCAAATTACTCAGACAATTTCTGGTCTAAACATTTGAAATTTTACATAAAGGGTATTCAAGGATAGGGCAAGCTTTTTAATCGGTTTGGGTCGAAAATCTTTAGTTACCAATATATAAATGCATGTATGCATATATGTATGTTTGCATGTCTGCCTAAAACTTTCGACAAAGGCGACGGATTTTACCAAGATCAGTATCGTTTGGAAATTCGAAAAATTGGCTAAAAACATTAATATCTTCACCTTCAACTGGGCACTTTTCTACAGGGGAGCGGGTCGCTTTTTTTCGATAATATTTTCGAAAGTCATCCTCTCCTTTCGATTGTCTAGCC
Organism: Euprymna scolopes; assembly: GCF_053919585.1. Taxonomy (NCBI): domain Eukaryota; kingdom Metazoa; phylum Mollusca; class Cephalopoda; order Sepiida; family Sepiolidae; genus Euprymna; species Euprymna scolopes. The sequence continues at coordinate 108,104,307 of NC_136510.1, read as the reverse complement.
TTAATTAAAACCTACGGTACATCCGGTTTAGCGGTGGTCGTAACAGCAAAGACGTCATGTTTTTCCTGTTCTTTTCCTCCTTTGCAGTACGGGTTCGAGATTGCCTTTCTACTACTAGTTTTTTTTTTTTTTTTGTTGAACACACACCTTCAAACACCCGGGCAACGCCGGGCTGAAATGCTAGTATATATATATATATATATATATATATATATATATATATATATATATATATATATATATATATATATATATATATAAAGTCATCACTTTTTTAAAGGATGAAATCACTTGATGGTTAAAGACAAGATATAAGCATAGTCCACAGAGTTTTATAATTATACAAATATATAGTATTACTGAGTTTCATGCATATTTCAGCTGCGATCTAGAGGGGGATCTAGCTTCGTTTGCCTTCAAATCAACTGAAACTAAAACAGATAGAAAAATAATTTTCCAAATATATTTCGTTTTGTTTTTTTCTGAAAGGAAGAGCGGAAGAGGCAAAAAAGCTGGATTTCGAACGAAATGGTAGTTGAAACATGTATGCAAATATGCAGTCAATAATGTTTGTAGAAAAGAAATTTTGTTCAATTTTTTGGAGGAATTCAATAACGCAGGACTGCTTCTAACACACGTCCATGACACGGTTGTTTTCTTAGAGTCTCACACTCTTAATATATGCAACAGCGAGATGAAACTTTCAGGTCATGAATGCATGAATTCAGTCATCGTAACAATGCAATTAGCAATCACCTCTTATCTATTCGTGCAGAATAAAAAATAGGTGGCATTACTTATGGAACCTTACTCGTAATTAAAGGATTGAATAAGAAGTCACGTACTTTCTGTGATGTTAGAATGATATAACCATTTTATCAGCACCCTAAGCAAAAGATTCTATGTAAGTTTTCAATTTTCGATCTGCAGTAAAAGTCAATCTTGGCAAAGCTCTCCCTCGAGAAGAGATAATTTCATTTCGATTAAAGCGAAGGAATGATTCAAGTGCTCGTGGTGGAAGGTGATAGGCTATATTTTGATTTTTGAAGTATTAAGAGTAAAAAAAACATTAACCAATATTAAAATTTAAAAAATATTAACCAATATTAAAAGTAAAAAAATATTAACCAATATTAAAAGTAAAAAAATATTAACCAATATTAAAAGTAAAAAACATTAACCAATATTAAAAGTAAAAAAATATTAACCAATAATAAAAGTAAAAAAATATTAACCAATATTAAAAGTAAAAAAACATTAACCAATATTAACAGTAAGAAAATATTAACCAATATTAACAGTAAAAAAAATATTAACCAATATTAAAAGTAAAAAACATTAACCAATATTAAAAGTAAAAAAATATTAACCAATATTAAAATTTAAAAAATATTAACCAATATTACAAGTAAAAAACATTAACTAATATTAAAAGTAAAAAAAAACATTATCAATATTAAAAGTAAAAAATATTAACCAATATTAAAAGTAAAAAAAACATTAACCAATATTAACAGTAAAAAATACATTAACCAATATTAAAAGTAAAAAATATTAACCAATATTAAAAGTAAAAAAATATTAACCAATATTAACAGTAAAAAAAAAATAACTAATATTAAAAGTAAAAAATATTAACCAATATTAAAAGTAAAAAAAACATTAACCAATATTAAAATTTAAAAAACATTAACCAATATTAAAAGTAAAAAATATTAACCAATATTAAAAGTAAAAAATATTAACCAATATTAAAAGTAAAAAAACATTAACCAATATTAAAAGTAAAAAAGATTAACTAATATTAAAAGTAAAAAGTATTAACCAATATTAAAAGTAAAAAACATTAACCAATATTAAAAGTAAAAAAACATAAACCAATATTAAAATTTAAAAAACATTAACCAATATCAAAAGTAAACAATATTAGCCAATATTAAAAGTAAAAAAAACATTAACCAATATTAAAATTTAAAAAACATTAACCAATATTAAAAGTAAAAAATATTAACCAATATTAAAAGTAAAAAAAACATTAACCAATATTAAAAGTAAAAAAATATTAACCAATATTAAAAGTAAAAAACATTAACCAATATTAAAAGTTAAAAACATAACCAATATTAAAAGTAAAAAAACATTAACCAATATTAAAAGTTAAAAACATAACCAATATTAAAAGTAAAAAAACATTAACCAATATTAAAAGTTAAAAACATTAACCAATATTAAAAGTAAAAAAAAACATTAACCAATATTAAAAGTAAAAAAATATTAGCCAATAATAAAAGTAAAAAAAACATTAACCAATATTACAAGTAAAAAACATAACCAATATTAAAAGTAAAAAAATATTAGCCAATATTAAAAGTAAAAATATTAACCAATATTAAAAATAAAAAACATTAACCAATATTAAAAGTAAAAAATATTAACCAATATTAAAAGTAAAAAAATATTAACCAATATTAAAAGTAAAACATATTAACCAATGTTACAAGTAAAAACACATTAACCAATGTTAAAAGTAAAAAATATTAACCAATATTAAAAGTAAAAAAATATTAACCAATATTAAAATTAAAAAAAATATTAACCAATATTAAAAGTAAAAAAATATTAATCAATATTAAAAGTAAAAAAATATTAACCAATATTAAAAGTAAAAAAACATTAATCAATATTAAAAGTAAAAAATATTAACCAATATAAAAAGTAAAAAAATATTAACCAATAATTAAAGTAAAAAATATTAACCAATATCAAAAGTAAAAAAAACATTAACTAATATCTAAAATCAAGTGTAAATTTCAAAATTAAGCCGACTCACAAATTGATAAAAATTCATAATTGGATTTTAATTATAAGGTGAAGCTCAAAGATTCAAACTCGAAATATGGGAGGAAAGATTATCTTCAAACAGTGTCCTGAATTGATAATTGAGCATCAGACATACTAAGTAGATATTAATAAGTCCCTCGTACTTATCCCTCTCTTTTTTTAATGGAGAGTAGATAATGCAGTGGGTTTGTTATCGGCAGCTCCAGTAACTCTCGCTTCTCCTTTTTTGTCACTCAGTCCTCATTCAAATGAGTAATTTTTCTGACAAAAGGTCAAAAAAAGCTGCATTCCAGGTCGGCAGTACTCGGTGAACAGTAGTCTGAGATGTCGGAAATTTTTATGTCTCTATGTCTATCCTAGTGGCCATGTCACTAGTAAGGATGCTGGAGGTAAACGTTTCGTCTGGGCTGACGTTACCCGCCTGATAGTCAGGGACCCGAACCTTACACTAAGGAGGCTATCCTATCAGCAGGTGCAAAGTACTGGGACTGCTGTATTGCCATTTGGTGAATGGATTCTGGACCATGCGGTAGTCTCTGGTGCGGCCTCTCGATGCCATTCTAGTGGGTCATTGTTACGGCTTTGCCTTATCATGTGCTACATAAAAATCCTGTCCTTTTCTCTCTTACTTTCCCTCTCTATCCTGCTCTAACCAAGTATGCCGACCTGTTCCACGAATCCTAAAGCCTCAACATGAAATATCTCCAGACAAAAAAATCGAATAAACCTAGAACCCCATCTTCCAACGTAGACCCCTACTACCATGTATTCTTCTCCAACATCAGGGGTCTACGTTCCAACCTTCCAGAGGTTGAAACCCAATTACAGGAGACAAAACCGGACATATTATTTCCAAGTGAAACTGGAATAGGGCTGACCAATTCCCTAGATGAGTACATAATTAACAGATATTCTAACTTAACATCTAAAGCTGACCACCCAAGACCGCCATGGGCATGGAATATGTGCCTACATTAAAGATGGCTTCTCGTGTGGCAGGGATATCTCTAGAGAAGATCCTAATTTACCTTATATGTGCTTCCAGGTTGCACTAGCTTACACCACTGCATTTATATTTGCCCTCTATCGGCCCCATAACAGCGGAGTTACTATCTTTAAGAGTATATCTGAGAAAATAGACCACATCCTGTCTACACATCCCTCGGCTAACATTCACATCTGTGGTGACTTCAACGTCCATATTGTGGAATGGCTGACCCACTCAAATAAGACAGACGATGAGGGGAGGTTCTGTCATGATCTCGCCATTGCTTATGACCTCACTCAGATTGCTCGCGAACCCACCCGTGTGCCCAATACTTCCGGTCAGTATGCAAGCCTTCTAGACCTTTTTCTCTCTACTTCCCCTGAGCTATGTTCATATTCCATTCTCTCTAGGATCCTCCGACCACTCCGTCATATCAATTAATATAAAAATGAAATGTAATAAGTCCCCAGACGTACCCCTCCACCGTACTATATACCGATACTCCATGGCTGATTGGGATAGCTTCCGTACATTCATATCTGATCTACCTCTACATTCCATGTTTAAAAAGGATGTGTCCTCTATAGTATTAGACCTGATCGAATGGTTAATTGTAGGCATAGACCAATTCATACCATCTAAAATATTCCAAATAAAACCTAACAGCCAGCCATGGTTCTCCCCCGATTGTGCTGCTGCTATTGCGCACAGAAATCACTTTTTCCATAGCTACCAACGTAGAGTTCAGACGAGCACCTGCCATGGAAATACCGATAAAACAAGGATAGGCTCGCAACGTCTCTTCGGTGGGAGAGAGGTTGCAGGGTAGAGAAAAGGGCATCCCCCACTAAGCCAGGAAGTCTATTTTGTACTCTGTCAAGGCAGGATAGGCTGTTTTTAGCAGCTCCTGCCCAGATATGGCAACAGTATTCCATCCTTGGACGTACTTGGCTTTTATACAGATAGCAGTTGATTAAGAAGTTGTTGTTTTTTTGTCGTGCAGTTGAAGGTCATATAAGTCGTGCACCTCGGTGAAGCTATTTCGACGATTTCGTTTTGTCTCTTTTCCTGGACAACTATGGCTGGGACAAAGTTTGATTTAAAACTGATACCCGAATTCGACGGATCCACTTCTGTTGTCGACTGAGTCGAAAGGGTTGAGCTGACCTGCAACCTCTGTGAAATAAAAGGGGTGCATACCGTGATTCCCTGAGTGCCGTGGGGAAGGCTGATGTTACCTCTATAAAAATGCTTTATACAAGGCATTTTCGGCCTACGAAACATTTGCCTCTAGGAAGCTCATGCCAGGAGACCATGGACGTCTTCTTTGCGGAGCTGAAGAAACTTGCAGTTCTATTTGGCAATGGAGTGTCAGAGCAGACACTGGCGTATGCGTTTGTGGCCGGCCTTCCCACCCATGTTAAGCAACTGTTGAGGGCTTCTACCAGCGTATCTGTAACGCCCATGGAACATTTGTTGGAACGCGCTCGAGCCATTATCAGAGATAAGGAGGAACTGAGGGAACCGGTTGTAATGATGGCGCAGGCAGCCAAAACTAATGCTGAAAAGAGTCCCAGTTTGAGACCCACGACCAATGGGAGATGTTTCTGTTGCGGCCAGCGAGGCCATTTCGCAAGAAGTTGTACTAACAAGGGGCGAGGGCACCCGCGCTGTTTCCAATGTGATAGTTATGGACATTTATCCCAAAATTGTGTGGGAAATGCATCAGGGGGCAGGACGTAAGCGCCACCCTGTTCCCCGGACAAGATTTAATTGAGGCGCAACCGACAATAAATGTGTACGTGGACCAAGTGCCTTGTTCAGCTCTTCTCAACTCCGGGTGCTCACACACCATCATGAGTGCCAAGTTGTGTCGAAACTGGACAAAGCAGAACATCAAAGTAACCACAATAGGTGCCAATACGCAAGCTTGCTGTGGAGCCGGAACTGTCATAGTCCACATAGACTCTGGTGTGGCCGCAGACATTAATGTGCTGGTGATGCGAGGGGATTTGCTGGGATTCGATGTACTGCTGGGATATGATGCTATTAAGGCACTGGGGGGGAGTTGTTATCGGAAGAGATGGGACTGTGCGGTTTTTGGAAACCTCAGTGTGTGCTGCAGTTCACATTGATCGGCCTGATTTTAAGGTGGACTACGACCATCACCAAAAAGCATGGACTGCATCGTGGAAGTGGACAGAAGTAAGGGCGCCAACCGAACTCAAGAATAGCATTGCAGAGTACTCAATACCCGACAAGGCCAGTAATGAATACGAGAAGGAGCTTCAGGCATGGATCCAGGATGGATGGCTGATCCCCTTCCCCAACAAGCTGGGATCACCCAAGGGTCTGATTCCCTTAATGGCGGCAGTCCAGCATAACAAATCAAAAGTTCGTCCGGTGCTGGACTATCGTGAACTCAATAGATACATTGAGACGTACACTGCCAATGCTGACGTGTGCGCCAGCAAACTGAGAGAATGGCGCCAGAAGCGCTCCAATGTGTCTATAGTAGACTTGCGGAAGGCTTATTTGCAGGTGCGAGTGGATGAGACATTGTGGCCGTACCGGACAGTGTGGTTCCGGGGTCAGAGATACTGCCTTACTCGACTTGGCTTTGCATGTGGCACCGCAAATCATGAAGACCATTGTAAATGCAGTGTTGTCCCACGAAAAGACCACGTAGGACGCAACATCGGCCTATATTGACGATGTGTACGTCAATGAAGATATACAATCTGCGTCGCACGTCAGAGAAAAGTTAGCTCAATTCGGGTTGGAGTGCAAGGATCCCGAACGTCTGAGAGATGGAGCACGGGTATTAGGATTGGACGTCTGCGGGAAAGACGGTACCTTACGATGGAGGCGTGGCAGTGAGATTTCAAACATCCCTGATGTTATTACGCGCCAGACTATTTTTCCTTGTGTGGGAAACTTATTGGTCACTTACCAGCGTGTGTCTGGCTCTGAGCAGCTGCGGACGTTATCAAACGCAGGGCAAGTTTAGTAACTACAGGTTGGGATGATGTATCTGATGATGCTCTTCTAATTCTGATGACGACGGAACCCCTAGAGAGAGTTGACAAGGAGGACCCTGCCCGTGGAGAATGGTGTGTCGATGGGGACACTGTGAATGTGTGGGTTGATGCTAGTTCTTTAGCATTGGGAGTGTTATTGGAGCAACGTGGAAACGTAATTGAAGACGCGTGCTGGCTGCGACCCGTGAATGATGCTCAACACATCAACCTGGCAGAACTGGATGCTGTTGTGAAGGGTTTAAATCTGGCACTGAAACGGCAGTCAAAGAAGTTGCACTTGTACACGGATTCTCTCTGCGTCTACCACTGGGTGTCCGACACTCTTTCGGGACGAACGAGAGTCCGCACTAAGGCAGCCAGTGAAATGTTAATCCGGCGGAGGTTAAACACCCTGAAAAGTCTGGTATCGGAGTATGACCTGTCGGTGAGTGTAACGCTCGTGGCATCACACTGTAATCATGCAGACCAACTAACCCGTGTGCCTCACAAATGGTATGAAGCTGTGAAGACAGGCGTGGAGTTCGCTGCTCGATCTTGCGCAATTGGCGCGATTAGCTCATGCCAAATACAAAGAATTCATGTGCAGAGTGGACATCCAGGTATCAAAAGAACTCTGCATTTTGCGAGGCGTGTGGACCCGGCAGTGACAAGGGCAGATGTCAGGCAGATCATCAAGCACTGTGAGGCATGCCAGTCTATCGATGGAGGTGAAGATCATATCAGATTCAAACACAGTGGATCAATGAGAACTTTATCATCATGCTATTCGGGATTTTTTTTCTTTTTTTTTTTTGTCGTCTGCCTCAATTTGAACAAATGACGTAACAATACCATTTGGATTACAATTGGTGAAGATGAGAAATATGATTAAACTCGGAAGATATCCATGAAGCCTACATTGATACTATGTGCTTCAGATGTCTGCCTATTTTATAAACCAAGTCGAAAGAAGGCATTGATTGCGAAGAGTGCGCCAGATATTCCGCAGCTGTATCGTAGAGTGAGAACCCTTTCGTCAGACCCATTCATATGCCTAGTAATATTGCTCTAGAGATAAAGCCTTGATCAATAGATTCACTGATACAATCGTCGTCGTCGTCGTCGTCGTCGTCGTCGTCGTCGTCGTCGTCGTCGTCGTCGTCGTCGTAGTCAGGATTATGGAGTTCATGCGCTGTCGCCAAATATGCCGGTCCCGCATAACTGTTTCCACATTCCGCCTCTCAACATTGGCATCTCTTGCAATAGCATCTGGATATGTGAACACTACACTTCTGGAGTGGGCAGTAGGGTTCTACAGGAAATAGAAAGAATAACTTCATGTACTGCTCTAGAACAACACAATACAATATTACAGTTAGCAAGTCAATAGTAATCGATACTGGTCACTAAATAGATTGCTTTTGCTGAGATGGTTCACAATAGTTGTTTATCACATATTAAAGTAACTTACTGATGACGCATTGGAAACTGATCAGTCTCTGCTAAGATTCAGAGAACTTGTCAGCAGTATTTTTCAACACTGAGCAGATCAACAAGGTTTTCTAAGGAGATCGAAAGTTCTCCGTTAAGTAATGAATGTATAATTCTGTTAGAATAGACGCGAGTTTTAAGGGCAATTTTTTCAGTACAATGACTGGTCTCAAAGTTTCTTTTCGAACCGATACGATTATGTTGAGATATTTTCTGGTAAATTCCGGAAATGGGTGGTATAGGACACCTTTCGATTTATATTAAGTCAATCTCGAACAGTTGGGTGTGGATTGTCTTCGATTAAGGCTTTTAATTCATCGTTGTCAACATCCGATGATCGACCACTACGGTCATCATCTTCAAGACACTCGTCGCCGCTATGAAATTTCTTAAACCACCATTGCGCTGTACGTTCAATAGTGGTTCCTGGGTCAAACGTTTGGTTAATGTCACGAGTTGTTCCAGCAGCTTTTCAGCCTAGCTTGAATTGAAATAAGAAAATTGTGCGAATTTGCTTTTTTTCCATCTTGTATTCAACGTTCTGAAAAGAAGACATAATTGTTTTAAAACGATTGTAATTTAAACGAGTAGATAGAGCGAAGAACGCTCTTTAAAATAATATATAAAGTAAAGGTATTTGAAAACCTATTTGAAATTTTGAAATACTTATTTAAAACTTATTTGAAAATAAAACTTATTTGATTAAAAAATTCCGCAAAAACTTTCTTCTAAATTAAGAAAGTCTTTTATTCATGCTACTTACACGTAAATAAATACTCTCGTTCCAACGTGTTCATGTTTTTCGAGTTTCGAGATTCTATGCCATAAAGACGTTTTTTCTTTTTTTTTTACATGGAAGTCACCGCTTATTAAGGCCCGGAAGCCACTCGGTGATAAGGGTTATTGCGTGTACAGTAATCAATGGGATAGTATCGTAGTAATCGTTGCACACAGCAAGGCATTTGCATACACGCATACACGCTCTGTTACACACTGCTGTCTTACTGACCACCTTACACTCATTAATTCTTAACCTCGAGTGGCATTCAGGCTTCGATAAGTGGTGATTCACTTCCCTCCAAAAAAAGGCAACAGTTTCGCCGTCTAGACCATTATTGTGATGACCTTTTTGCACCTTTTCCGTGTTGATTGCAGTATGACGCTGGTATGTGCAGTTCTAAGAAGTCCACCTTCCTAGACTTTGCCTTCTCTCTTTGAGAAGGTGTTACTTTATAATGTCCCTAACGGAAAATGCGGTCGGGACTGTCCAAGCGATTTTTACAAGGTGAGCTAACTTTTCAATCCCATATTCTGACCCTTACGTCATATTTCTCACTGTGGGACCGAAATAAATACTTGTTGTTGTTATAAATTCTATATAATCATAAAACTCAGATCAACTTTATTGCTTGCTTGTTTGTTTGCTTGCTTGGACGTTTACATCGTCCATCCGGTTTATGACTTCCGATTTCCAAAATATCGTCTGCTTACCTATTTCATGGCCGCCTTGTCTTAAGTCCGACATTAAAAGCCACTGCTGCTATTCAAAGCATACACAAGGTCAACAATATTTTTTGTTGTTTTAACTTATTTTAATGTGTTTTTCTTACAAATAAATGTAATTTAACCCTGTTGAGTTAAAAAATGATTTAAATATAAATATACAATATATAACTATAATCATATTTATAATCATATTTACTGCTTTTTAATAGAGTTCCTGTGGATTGTGGCGATTTTTTTTTTCGGGTATCACTTAAAAATATTTTCTCTTCAAAAAAATGAGGAGGCAGAAACTTGGTTTTAATAGGTCTTTTAGTTGGGCCTTCTAAATTTTAATTAGTGCTTGCAGTAATGCTCAGGGGGTTCCTGATTTTTTTTTTCATTCATCACTTAAAAAAATGTTTTCTCAAGACAATAAAAGACAATATAATCTTAAAATCACTTTTTATTTTGAACATTTTTCATCTTACCCTTTTGGCCTCTACTTTCTTCGTCTTTATAACCTTTCATCATAATGTTTTTCATTATTATGTCTTTTTATTGAACAGATTCAAATCTAGTCTTCTCATGAAATCAAAAGAACACTAACCATTTAGAGGAAATGGAAACTTCTAAAGTATTGAACGTAAGTTGCGTTGAAGAGTTTGTTCGTTTTTTTATTTTGGGTTTTCTTTTTGGTTTTGTTTTGTTTGTTTTTTTTTGTGTTTTGCTTCTTTTTTTTTGCTTTTGTTTTGTTCATTAGAACCGTTTCAATTTAAACTAATAAAAAACACTCCTGAATCATTTGAAATGTCATGCTCTTCGAGGTGCTTGCTTGGACAAGGGTATCGTCTGCGTCAATCATAACAAATGATGAAGATGGAGATGGTTAAACCGAGGTTAGATCTATGACGTAGACGGACATGTGTAACGTTACAGTTACAAAACAAACAAAGGATAGAAAGGAATAAAAATCCGGGTCGGTATTTCTTTTTTCTTTTTTAAAAAAGATTTTATTACCGTTGTTCTCGCGTCTCGACACTACTTAAAAAGTCTCTCGCTGTCACATGTCCATCTAGCCGGTCCGCGTTTCTCTTTCCTCCGACCGCACGCCGGCCGCAGCCAGCCCATTCGCGCCCTTGACTTCTCTTTTCGCGCCGACTTTGTTTCCCCGACCAGGTCGTGCATTTTTCTCCTTTTTCTTCTCGCACACACTAATTTGCATATGTGCGCGTTTTTCGTTTGATCCTATACAATACTAGCAGGCCACCGACGTTGCCCAGTCGTAAAATATGCTTAAATATTATATTCCAATTTATGCACATTTCATATATATTCTTATAGAGCCAATTTTCTATTGATTATTATATTTTCTATTGATTATTATATTTTCTATTGATTATGTACCCAATATATAGTAGTGCCCCCTGGCGTAGCCTGGTCATAAAATGCGCTTAAATATGATATTTTAATTTATGAAGATTTCGTATTTAATATTATTATTTGTATTATTATTATTATTATTATTATTATTATTATTATTATTATTATTTCTATCATTATTATTATTATTATTATTTCTATCATTATTATTATTATTATTATTATTATTATTATTATTATTTCTATCATTATTATTATTATTATCATTATTATTATTATTATTATCATTATTTCTATCATTATTATTATTATTATTGTCATCATTATTTCTATCATTATTATTATTATCATCATTATTATTATTATTATTATTTCTATCATTATTATTATTATTATTATTTCTATCATTATTATTATTATTATTATCATTATTTCTATCATTATTATTATTATTATTATTATTATTATTATCATCATTATTTCTATCATTATTATTATTATTATTATTATTATTATTATTATTATTTCTATCATTATTATTATTATTATTATTTCTATCATTATTATTATTATTATCATTATTTCTATCATTATTATTATTATTATTATTATCATTATTTCTATCATTATTATTATTATTATTATTATTATCATTATTATTATTATTATTATCATTATTTCTATCATTATTATTATTATTATTATTATTATTATTATTATCATCATTATTATTATTATTATTATTTCTATCATTATTATTATTATTATCATTATTATTATTATTATTATTATTATCATTATTTCTATCATTATTATTATTATTATTATCATTATTTCTATCATTATTATTATTATTATTATTATTATTATTATTATTATTATTATTATTATAAAGCATCTCTCTAATGATTATCATATTGTACCTAATATATAATAGTGTCCCCGGCGTGATCCAGTCGTAAAATACGCTCAAATATTATTTTTTTATTTATGCAAATTTCATATTTATTATTATAGAACTAATACTCCGCTGATTATTATATTGTACCTAATATATAGTAGTGATTTCAAAGTACGCGTCGTTGACTGGGTTCAAAAACAGCCTACAGAAAATGGACTCTGATTTATGAAAGTATGATAGGTTATGAAAAGGAAGGGTTGTAAAGAGATAGCTTCGAATTTGGGGGTATCAAAACGAAAGCAAAATATGATGAAATTAAAAATAAAATAGATAAACCCCATAATTTATTATACCATACCTGTTCACGTTTTGGTATAATATGTTTACTATACAGATGTGTGTTTTTATATATTTCTTTTTAATTATAACATTATACTTAATTTTTCTATAATAAGTAGGTGGTTTTCTTTGTGCCGATAGGCCATTTTTTTTATTTAGGGACAATTATTTATTACCGCTTCCCGTCACGTGACCAGTGTTTCCAATTTAGCGGTTTTCCTGCTAGATCTGGAGATAAATTCTAAAAAATCTGGAGATATTTGGCACCCACACACCCGCAATTTTAGATTAAAAAATAAAGAAAAGCACTTGAAAATACTTTGAAACATAAAATAAACTCATTCATGTAAGTAAAAAAAGTAGCATTTATTGCCTTTGGTAACAATTATTTATTGATTATTTGTTTTGTTTTTCACCTTTCTTTTCGGCTAACCATTCTTAAATCTCGCTATAAAATCGATTTTTCCAAGTACATTTTAGGTGGGGGGGGGCATTCCAACCTCCGAAGTTTAGTTTAAAATACGATTTAAGCAACCCCACTTAATTTAGAATATTTAGTCGAAAATTGTAAAAAGCAAGAAACAACAGCAAAAAAACTCATACCAATACAGTAGAATTTAATTATCTACCAACCTAAAATACTTTTAACATGTTAAAACAAAGTTTTTTTGCTTTTTTTATTTTTCTAATTTCAAAATATGTTGCACCATTATTGTGGTGTTTAATTTGCAGTATATTTCAATTTAACTTTTATTATAAAATGTTTGAGTTTATGATTTGTTTCTTGCAAAAAAAAATACCCTCTCTGAAAAAACAGGTAAAACTAGCTGATAAAATATGTAAGCCTTCTGGGGAGCTAATCGCTTCAATATAATTCCAGAAACATATAGTGAGAAAACACGGAACATTTTATATATTGAATATACTATATTTATAATTTTTTATGGTAGGAAGTTAAAATATGGAGTTGGGGGGGGTGAATTAGCGATTTATTAAAATTTCAGACGATAAAAGTTAAAAATCTAGCGATTTTCTGGACATTTCTTTCTCCTGATCTCGCGGGTTTTTTTTAATCCCAGTTGCCAACATTGCATCACTAAAAAACATGTATACAATATATAATGTAAACAGAATGTGTTTACAATATCGGTAAATTTTCAATGGGTTTAATCACATGATTATTGATAATGTAACCATGTGATTGAAATTTAATTTAAAATAACCTCAGGTGGTCGCTTTCCTATCAAATATTCATCGAAAAATGGTAGGTACAGACAAAATGAATGCCGACGCTCAAAGTGTATAAACATTTTGACCCCTCCCTTTACTTAAAAATTCACCAAAATCAGGAAATTCACCAATTTTAATGAAAATTTCAGTATTTATCAAATAATGATCGCAGAATATAATGAACTAATGATTTTTACTTAACTCTTAGTGAAAATGTTTTATTTTGTTTAAACAAAAAATACCTTTACTAAAGTTATGGTTTTCAGTAGTAACTAAAAACGCAAGAATTCATTTTTGCTTTTTTTATATAAATAAAGCATCGTAATTTGTAACAATAAAAAATGATTTTTACAGGAACATTACGAAAAAAGCCCCTAAAGTCCGTATTAATGAATTCGATATAACTCGAATAAAAATGAGTTTCTCGCATACTATTCAGGAAATTAAAGATTCAATTATATTCCTATTTCAGTCACCTAAATTATTTAGGGTGAAATGAGTTTAGGAATTTATAGCCAAACCTAATTTTTTTTTTGCTTAAAAAAATAGCATTAATACAGTAAGTTAGGTAAAATTTGCATAGAATGCTCTACTTTACAGTTGTTGTAAAAATGGAACGGAAATTTGAATTTCGTTCCTTTTAAATTCGGTACATTTTTACATTACGTCCAACTCATCGTTCACATTCAACACGTCAACTTTTATAGCTTTTCGGGTATGCTGACAAGGTTAGGTGTGTCTATTAGGGTTGTCTATTCCGAAAGCCGTTCTTAACATGGGTAGATTGGAGTGTTTATTCGTTGTAAACGTACCCGACAACCTATAAATGTCGACATTTCCAATGTGAATGGTTAGCTGGACTCATGTAAAAAATAACAAAAAGATATTCCAAAGACATTTTCGTTTAAAAATGGAATTATTTCCCTTTCGTTATTAACTTTTCTTTTTTTAATAATTTGTGTTTTATATACATAAAGTACAATTGTTGAATGTTACTGTTTTGATTATATCGTTTGGGGGGGCACAATTAAAAAATTAAGAAAGATTAAAACGAAGTGAAATTAAATTTTCCGTTCCATTTTTACAACAACCGTAAAACAGCGCATACTCAGCAAGTTTTATCGTAATTTATAAGCATAATGTTGAAACACTAAATCAACATTTTATTTATTGTTTTGCATAATTAATGATGGAAGTATTTTTCTGTTTATTTTCTGAACATCTGTTAAAAAAATAATTTGTACATTCTCTTGAAAAAAAGAATCAAAATTTTCTCTACTTTCAAATAACTATTTACAGTGTTCATGTAAAGCATTCATCTGTTCTTTTATAATAAAAATCCCGTTTTCAAAGAGAAACGTTTACTGCCAAATTTCTTTTTTAAAAAAGTGCAAGTTTTCCTGAAAAAAAAAACTTTCACCTAACAATTTATGGTGAAAAATTAATCTTTTTTAGGGGTAAAAAATAACAACTTTTATTGATTAAAAAAATTGCAAAAAATAATAAAAGTAAATAAACGAACAAAATGCAATTTTTCTTGAGGAATGTGTTCCATTTTAACAAACTGACCCACAGCAACGTGTGGCCGGGTACAGCTAGTATATATATATATATATATATATATATATATATATATATATATATATATATATATATATTCGAATCTCTCGACTGGTGTTTATCGTGACACCCTTTGTATATATGTGTGTGGGGGGGAATCATAGTTTAATTCTGCGGATGAAAATTATATAAACATATATTTAAATCAATATTTTATTGTTTGTAAACAAAGGATACATGGAAAAGAATTATATTTTATTTCCTTAATCCATGGATTTTTAAGAACGGTGCATATCATCAGAGGAGATGTAGTTAGCAGAATCTTTAATTATAAATAAATGTATATTTTGCTTATTAGCACATATATTGAAAATGTTATTAAAAACTATTTAAACAGCATAGATGAAGTATATCATTCGCCTAGGTAATCAAGCGGTGATTTAAGTTCAATTATTTGCTGGATATTCCTGCCAGGTCGGACGAATAATAATTCAAGGGAAAAGATCTGAAGCAATGGAGTAATCCATAACATTTTAAAAAATCCTAACTGGTAGTAACATCCAAAATATGTAAAGTTCCGAGATTGTCTCTTTCAAAGGCAGAAGAAATAGTAAATAATTCCAGCGATATAAAAATCTGTTGGTGTTGAAAATTAAGGAAGTTCCGGAAGCTTTGAGAATGCAGAGACATTGTGACAGATTAAAGATCACTAGTCAATTGCATTATATAACAGCCGATAACACCCACACGCATACAAATATACAAATATTCAAACATATATATATAGAAAGAGACATATACGTGTAAACACACACATATGAATGATTATATATGAAAGGAAAAAAACCTAGACGTAAAATACATACGTCCAAATATGCGTATAAATTCTGATCACATAAATCTCCGAGCTCAATAAGAAATTAATCTCAATAAGAAATTAATCTTATATGATGAAGAGGAAAGAAATTAATTTAAGCAGAAGAAAAAAAAAGGGATAGGAAAAAGGAAAAGAGAAAAAGTGAGAATGCTTACACGGCAAAACCGTTGGTAACATATATATATATATATATATATATATATATATATATATATATATATATATATATATATGTACGAAGTCACTTCTATAAGTTTCCAGGCTTTTTTGTACAGGCATTTAAAATTGTCGTAGATTCTTGGAAATTCAGTATGTTATTGCTATATATTTATGAGATGACTGAACAATTTGTTTATGATTTCAGGTTCAAATGAACAGCTACAGCAGGAATTGGAATACACCCTACTAAATCCTGATTGTCAC
The DNA here is from genome assembly GCF_053919585.1 of Euprymna scolopes. Lineage (NCBI taxonomy): Eukaryota > Metazoa > Mollusca > Cephalopoda > Sepiida > Sepiolidae > Euprymna > Euprymna scolopes. The sequence continues at coordinate 108,087,772 of NC_136510.1, read as the reverse complement.
TAATGGTAAATTTAAAAATGCAATCCGGCCGTGAGAACAGTTTAGAACAACGATATGCAATAAAATTCTGTTTTAAACTTGGAAAAAACGCCACAGAAACTATGGAGTACTTGAGCCTGTTTTTTTTTGTTTTTTTTTTTTTACTATCTTGCATGAATTGAGCACCAGTTTTTGAATAGCATAAGAGATTCAAACAAGGCAGGAAGTCTGTGGAGGATGGTGAGAGGTGTGGGATGTGTAAGGAAGTCAGAACACTACAGTTGATTGGCCAAATAAAGAATTTCATGAATAAGGACCGTCGTAGAGACAATAAGTGCACAGTTTGATGTCAGTGTGGGAACTGTACACACAATTATTCGCGAGGAACTGAAGATACGGAAGATTTGCGCAAAGTTTGTCTCAAGGGTGCTTCGTCCTGGTAACAGACTATATGACCAAGACAGACATCCCCTTTATTATAGTCCAAACCTTGCTTGCTTTTGGTTATTCCATAAGCTCAAGAAAAATTCTGTCGTTATGAGAGAATTGAGGAGACAAGAGAGGCAGTGACGGGGATAATTGACGCGTGTACACAAAAGGACTTCCAAGGGGCCTTCCAAATGTTGTTGGAACGATACAACAAGCGCAGTACATCCGGGGGAGATTACTTCGAAGGAGACTAGAGTTTCATTTGTGTATTATCAATAAAAGTGCACATACGAAAAAAGTCTGGAAACTTATTGAAGGCACCTCATATATATATATATATATGCTTCCTTTACCATTCATTCCCCCCCCCGCATTGTTATATTTGACTTTGCTCACCCTCTTCCTCTTTCACTGATCATTTCCTCACTTTCTTTTCCTATTACTATTTATTTCGCCTTTCATGTGCTTTATGCCGCAACGCCTTCTCTCCTTCGCCATCTTTTTAACCTTCATCTCGGCCGATAAAATTCGACGGCTTCTAACTGAATTTGCGTCCTCCACGACGATGGCGGTGACAACCGACCAGATTATTTGGCGAACGCATTTACGAAAAGATGCAAAGGCGAAACGTGATTTTAATTCAATTGACGCGAGAATCTCGCGGTGATGTCAAAGAAAAGAGTTGAGGAAATAAGAAAAAAAAGTAAGTAAAAATTCCTCAATGAAAAAAAATTTTTTTTAATTCGTTGCAACTTTGTATTTGTAATGGTGTGGTTTTTATTCAATTATTTCAGCCTCTTTGCAATCTGTTGTTTCGCGGATTTTTTTTTTTTTTTCAACTTGGTTTTAACGCTTCCGGTTTACTGTTAAATCACGTTAACACGTCAGTTCTCGTCATATCGTCATAGCAACGAAGTTAAGCAACATTGAGTCTCGTCATTACTTAGATGAGTGACAACCGCTTTATATGATTTCCCCCACTCTCTATCTATGCCAAAATCTAAATGTAGATTCCATGAACAAAGCATCTTTCCCAGAATTGCCCCCCTTTGGAACACTGTTCCGCTGGCCTGCTTTCCGGTTGAATACAACATGGTAACCTTCAAATCCTATGTAAACAAGTTCCTGTTGAGCCGTCCCCATAAATAATCAAATTCTACCTAATTTACAACCATTAACGATTACTATACTATCACCTTACATTTATTAACCCTTATCCTCGAGTGGTCATCAGGCCTTGATAAGTGGTGACTCCCAAGCAAAAAGAAATTGAGAACATGAGTTTTGTATAATACCTAGCTTTATAAACGGTTACCAGATGAATAGGTGACTCTGGGATATTGTCATTCTACTTTTTTTCTTTTTTTTTTTTAATTTTCTTCGCTTTTTTGTTTTTGCTACTGGATGCCGGAGATTCGCCCACTTTTTAAGAGATCTCAACCGAGAGATCTTTAAGCTATTCAACCGTGCTTTTAAGCGCATTTTTTTACTCTTTTTCAACCCAAGGCATAAAGGGCTACTATTTGGGATCATGTCTAACAGAAGACTGTTGAATGTTTTTTAAATCACCCCAAAAAGTTATATCGCAACTTGGACGTAAGGGCTGCTATTTGGGATTATGCCTAGGAAATATTAACAAGATGTTGGTTTACATTACATTTAAACTTCTGCATATCAGTACAGTCAGGGAAGCACGTAGCAGGAAGGGAAAGTCTAGCTGTTCAAAGGAGAAACTATTAGAGTAGAAAGCTTTCTGGCATTAGCGGCCTCAAGAGTGAGGGGGTGAGAGCTTGCTGCTAAGTGGGTTTGTCGGGAATATGTACATCGAGGGGGCACAATTGCAGCAGGTTCATCAAGGTGTTATGTTCTTAGTCTACCGGAAAACACCGGAAACAAATTAGAATAGTCGTTTTAAATTTTGAAAAATTAGAATGTTATCCTAGCAAAATAAATATCTACAGTTAAAAATATATATATTAAAATGTAAAAAATGTAAACAATAGTTTAAAATAGATTGACCTCTAAAGTCAGTTGATTCTTACGTAAAGGTCATTATAAAATGACGTGGGTTTTATTTAGAGTTTTGTGAAAAGATACAATGATTTGGCTGTTAGAGATTTTGAAGCGAGTGAGAACAGACGTCAGAAAACTCGGGTGTGAGATGGATCGGCTCGATTCGGACGGTCATGGCTCCCAGTAGAGGGGATCAGAATACGTTAGTCTAGGACCAGCGGGAGCTTCGCAATTGGGGGGAACATCGGTAATAAAAGTTGCTGAAAAAAATATACCCCGAGATCTGTCATTTCCTTGGGAAGGGTTTCCATTGCAGCTTTCCGCCAAACAAGATCGACGATGGACTAGATGTGTTCCCGATTTGGCCCGATGTTACAGCTCCAGGTAAGGGTTATTTGTCCTTTATGCTATAAAGGTATTTATGTATATTCTTGTCCCGTTATAAACTGTAATTAAATGTACATACACGCAGAACGAACTTTAAATTAAACGATCACAACGCCAGACGGTCACAGACGGACACAGTTATATACACACGCTATATAGATGTGACATGTATATATAAATGTATATACACTCATTACATCTATATGAAGCCCCACAATGCAACAAGAGCACATTCCACTAAGGGTTAATGGATCTACAGTAGTCAATGGACAATATCGTAGTAATCGTTAGTAGTGCAAATTTGGTAAATTGGATTACTTAAGGGGATGGCTCATCAAGGACTTGTTTACGTTGGACTTGAAGATGGCCATATTGTAGTTAGTTGGAAAGCATGAAAACGGAACAGAGTTCCACAGGTATGCAGTTCTAAGAAAGTGTTTAGGTTTAGGCACGGATAAAAAGAGGTGAAAATTATTAATAGTGGTTTCAGCAAGACGAGTAAAGGTTTGGCTAGAGGGGACCATAGATTGGAGCTCAGACGAGCACTTGCCATGAAAATAGTGATAAAACAGATCCATGCTCTTAACGTCTCTTCTGTGAGAAAGAGGTTGCAGAGAAGAGAAAGGGGGATCTCCCACAAGACTACAAAGTCTATTTTAAACTCAAGGCAAGATAAAGTTTTTCCAGCAGCTCCTGCTTAGATGTGGCAACAGTAATCCATCCTTAAACGTACCTAGCTCTTATATAGGTAGAGAATTGCATCAGCAGTGAGATATCTACTTAGGAGTTCCACCTTAACTGTAGCAATATTACCTTAAGCCAGGATGTATGTTACTTGTTCAGCAGTCCTCTCAAATAATCTCATTTCTGGCCAGTTTTAACCATTGTTACAAACCCTCGCGTTGTTCTTTCACTATCATTTCGGCAACTCATTATCATTTATCCTCGAGTTGTCTATGGGCCTTGAGACGTGATCACTCCTTAGTACATAAAAAATCACATCAAAAAGAAGAGGTAATACCTGGAAAGATAGTATCACAACAAAACAGAATTTTTTATGGAAATCGCTCCAGATAAAGTATGAAGCCAATTGATGTAAAAAGCTAAATAAAAATATTCAATGTCAAACTTTTACTAACTGTAAGTTTTAGATAGATAGACCTCAGCTAAGAAAACATTAATTCTTTCCCCTTTGTCAAAAACATCACTAATGGAATGTGAAGAATAAAGGACAAAATAATATAATAATATACCACATTATCCTCAGAATTGAGCATTTAAAGATATTACATTGGTACAAAATAGTATATTTAACTGGATTTAAAGATATTACGTTGGTAAAAAAATAGTATATTAACTGAATTTAAAGATATTACATTGGTAAAAAAAATAGTATATTAAACTGGATTTAAAGATATTACATTGGTAAAAAAAAATAGTATATTAAACTGGATTTAAAGATATTATATTGTTTAAAAAAATACTATATTAAACTGGATTTAAAGATATTACATTGTATATTAAACTGGATTTAAAGATATTACATTGTATATTTAACTGGATTTAAAGATATTACATTGGTACAAAAATAGTACATTAAACTGGATTTAAAGGTATTACATTACTAAAAAAAATAGTATATTTAACTGGATTTAAAGATATTACATTAGTAAAAAAAGTATATTAAACTGGATTTAAAGATATTACATTGGTAAAAAAAAATAGTATATTAAACTGGATTTAAAGATATTACATTAGTAAAAAATAGTATAATAAACTAGATTTAAAGATATTACATTGGTAAAAAAAAGTATATTTAACTGGATTTAAAGATATTATATTGGTAAAAAAAATACTATATTAAACTTGATTTAACGATATTACATTGGCAAAAAAATGTATATTTAACTGGATTTAAAGATATTACATTGGTAAAAAAATAGTATATTAAACTGGATTTAAAGATATTACATTGGTAAAAAAAGTATATTTAACTGGATTTAAAGATATTACATTGGTAAAAAATAGTATATTAAACTGGATTTAAAGATATTACATTGGTAAACAAAACAGTATATTAAACTGGATTTAAAGATATTACATTGGTACAAAATAGTATATTAAACTGGCTATAAAGATATTACATTGGTAAGAAATAGTATATTAAAATGGATTTAAAGATATTACATTGGTAGGAAATAGTATATTAAACTGGATTTAAAGATATTACATTGGTAAAAAAAATAGTGTATTAAAATGGATTTAAAGATATTATATTGGTAAAAAAATAGTATATTAAACTGGATTTAAAGGTATTACATTGGTAAAAAATAATATATTAAACTGGAGTTAAAGATATTACATTGGTAAAAAATAGTATATTATACTGTATTTAAAGATATTATTTTGGTAAAAAATATAGTATATTAAACTGGATTCAGCATTAAAGCATAGTAATATTAAAACATATTAATATCAAAACATATTAGGTTTCCTGGTGCTACCAGATCAGGCTTTCTGAAAATACTGGTTTCCTGGCTTAAAATGCATCAAACATTGATGTCATTGCTTTCCCCCGCCCCTTTCCTTTTTCAAAACTCAGTCATGTTCTGCAATGTCAAAAACAAAAAAAAAACAAATTTTATTCTAAAAAGAAACCAAACCAAACACCATAAATAAATATTTGAATATATTTTAAAAATAGTTTTACTAAAATGATTGGACTTGATATGAAATAACAAAAAAAAAATGATTGATATGCGTGTAAAACAAAATAATAAAATACGAATTTTATATAAGAATAAACGTTTTTTTATTTATTTTTTTTAATGAATTCAATGTTTTCATTTTATCGATTTATTATGTGGAGTCTTGGACATTTTTTTTTTTTGTCCACCATGATTGGTGACCCAGACGTGTCATTATCTGCAATCAAATGACCTTTTGCGCATGCGCATCAACTTACACATGGGAGAGTGGATTTTCGTGTTTATTGACTAATATCAAATCGAAACAGCAAAATCGAATTGCGCTCGTAAGCGCTATCTGTTGTACATTCTCAAATAACACTCTTAACATTTAAACGCCTTAAAGACTACAAGCGTTTATTTATTTATTTTTGCAGCAAGAAAAAATAAAAACGGGCAAAAGTTATAACCCGTTGACTGAAAAATTAGTGCATTATGCCAATTTAATGGTTGAATATTATTAAATTTGTGATCATTTTCTTGCACTAAATACTAAGCACTATTAATTCCTATTACCCTCTTTGGTGTCCATCGAGTAGATACCATAAAACTACGTCCACTGCACCTTACCATAACAAAGGTCTATAAAAAAATTCAGCCAGATCGGCCCATTCGTTTCCGAGAAAACCTGTAGAGTAAATGTGGTATTGTGGTGGATAATCTCTATTAATCCATAACTGTGCATCGAGTTAATACTATAATACTTAATCCACTGTAACATAGCAAAGATCCATAAAAAAAAATTAGCCAAATCGGCCTATTAGTTTCCGAGAAACCTTTTAGAGTAAATTTGGTATTTGGTGGCTAGTCCCTATTAATCCATAACTGTGCATCGAATAGATACCATAATACTTAGTTCGTTGTACTTTATCAGGCAAAAGTCCATACAAAATTTCAGCCAGAGTGACCCAGTAGTTTCCGAGAAAAGTGGAACGGATAGATAGATAGATAGATAGATAGATAGATAGATAGATAGATAGATAGATAGACAGACAGACAGCCTAAAAGAAGCATAATAAAGATTCTGTCACACAGAAATGGAATGTGGGGACCACTTGACATCTAGGTGTAAGGTTTCGTTGGTGGACAACAACCATACAATAGGACACAATGGAGTGTACTCCAAACTAAATAAGTAACCATTTGGGACTCCCAGGTGTTGTATGCGCTCTCCGCTTATCTCCGCATTGTTTCCAGTCGTCCTGGATTTCTCCTTGCCACTGGACTCAAACAGTGCCGATTTAGGAGAGGTATGGTTGAGGATTGCGCAACACTTGCCTCACAATTATATGCACAGCTGTCCCTACAGGGCGTATCCTTTGTCTTTCGAGACTAAACGGAGGCATTGGAGTGTATAAATCACTCGACTGGACCATCCATTATTTGGATTCTTCGAACTATTGTCCTCATTTTGAGTGTCATTTTCACAACGTTTCGGCTAGTGTAACCTCCGACCTTCTTCAGGTGTATCTTGTCGAACTTAGGAATGTTTCTGTCGGACTCGGGAATCTGGACGGAATTTCGAACGAACCCGTGACGCAGTGGTTAGAGTATTTGAAAAAAAATCAGTTGTAAAAGGTTATATTCTCCTACAGGTTGGTGGTTCAATTCTCAGTGTGGGCGACAAAAAGTACAATTACGAATTATTTAAGACGTCTGTAAATCATGGTTGACGGAACAAGAGCATGCTACCCCCGTGAAGTAAATAAAAGGGTTCCGTTTAAAATTCCGTCCAGATTCCCGAGTTTGAGAATAACATTCCACAGCTTGACAAGATACACCTAAAGAAGGTTGAAGGTTACATCGACCAAAAAAAATGTGAAAATGACACTCAAAATGAGAACAGTAGTCTGAACAATCCAAATAATACGAATAATCCACTGCGTTTATGCAATTCCTACAGTTAGAGACCTAAAAAAAAATAAAGCTGTTAAACTTGACATAGATCACTATGGGACAAGAAGTAGATACTAACAACCCTAATTGAAGTCAGTGTCCTTAATGAGGCTTGTTTAAACAGAACTGAGAGGGAGAAGATTATAAGGTCTTATGTACGACATGAAAAAAAAATGAAACAGTAGGAAGATCTCCATAATTCCTGTAAGCATAAGAGTAGTCGGTCTTATAAAAAAAGGATTTCAAAAACTACCTGGCGAATATACCCAGTGAATCAACTACGACAGCAATAAAGAAACAGTTAGAATATTTAAAAGGTCTCTCGGTTAGAGCAGTGGTTCCCAACCACTGTTCTGCGGCACATTAGCGTGCCGTGAAATGTTTACTTGTGTGCCGTGAAGAGATGATGGCTAGAAGTAATTTAATTTCATTTCTTTAATAAAAACATTTTATTTCTTAACCATGATGACATCGCACAATTCCAACTTTACATAAAAAAGGCCATAAAAAAGCTTAATGTCTACGCGCTATTTGGACTGGGATTTTCTGACCTAAACAACATTAAAACTTTTTTTAAAATTGTGAAAGACTTAGAATATCGAAGATTTAAGAATGCCTCTCTCACATCCGCTCATATATTGCAGCAGTAGGTAAGAAACACCACATACGGCACAATCACGTTGACACACCGGTTCTCGCCAGATCACCAAAGTTAAGCAACGTTGAGTTTGGCCAGTGCCAGATGGGTGACCATTTAGGAAGGCGAGGCGCTGTATGTACCGCGAGGTAAAATACCAGGTCTGAAAACTGGCGCGGTCTATCCTTCTCTCGAGGGTAGCTGGGCCTCTCTTAAGCAGTGGTAGGCAACCCATCTAGTGACGGCGTTACGATAAAAAAATACCCTTGATAGTCCAAGCGAAGCATTAAGTATTCAGCTACGGACAAGATTTGAAATAAACTACAAACTCGTGTAGTCAGTTCAATCTAGGTTGCGGTTGTATGTTACGTTTTTTTTTTCTTTTTTGTTTTTAATAAACACTAAGCACAACTGACATTCACCATTGTTATTTTATGCCATATATTTAATGCATAATATATTGATTTATGTGAATAAAAATGTTTCCTTTTTTTTTTTTTACACGGTGGTCACCACTTATCAAGGCCCGGAAGGCACTCAGGGATAAGGGTTAATTCCAAGTACAGTACGTTAGTGTGGAGATTTGATGAAGTGTTTAGTTAAGGGGGCGGTTCATTAGGAATTTGTTAACGTTGGACTTGAAGATATCCAAGTTGTAGTCAGGTGGGAAGCAGGCAGACGGAACAGAGCTCCACATGCGTGCAGTTCTAAGAAAGAAGCTTTGTTCATGGAATCCACGTTTTAATCTAGGCACAGATAAAGAGTGGGGGAAATTTTTCATAGTGGATTCAGCTAGACGGATGTTTTTCGTGAAAGATTGGCGAGGGGGGACCAGAGATTGGAGTTCAGACGAGCACCTGCCATGGAAATAACGATAAAACAAGGATAGGCTCGCAACGTCTCTTCTGTGGGAGAGAGGTTGCAGGGTAGAGAAAAGGGCATCCCCCCACTAAGCCACGAAGTCTATTTTGTACTCTGTCAAGGCAGGATAGGCTGATTTTAGCAGCTCCTGTCCAGATATGGCAGAAGTATTCCATCCTTGGACGTACTTGGCTTTTATAATCTTTGTTTTTTATTTTATTGCAAAAAGGTTTTATGAGTAGAAAAGACTAATTTTTTTGTGATAGGTGTTGAATAAACTCAATAGTGTTACGCCGTGTTAAAAAGGTTGGGAACCACTGGGTTGAATGTCTGAAATGGCATTCCCATAAAAATGAAAATTATAATAAAAGACCTCCTGTGTGATACGATATTTTTGTTTTAGTCCTGAGCAAATCTCATTGTTTTCATGTGGTTTTTCTGTTTCTCGCTCTAATTGAAAATATATTTAAGGCAAGTAAGCTATACGGAAACGTATTTGCGTGTATGTACGGTTTGCGATTGCTTTTATACTTAAGTCATATTTACACTAGGTAACTCATGAATCAAATTTGCTGGCTTTATTACCCTTTCCTTAGCTATTATTCCCATTGGCCGATAGGTGTCAATCTCTTTGTTTGAAGTGTTTAAGTGCGCATCCCTTTTAAGTAGATTACATTAAAAATGGTGACATCACCTGACACATCAGAATAAAATTAATCGATCTGTTTTTCTTTATTTTTTCCTGATGCCATTTTAAATTCATCATTTGGTTAGGATATATGTACAGGATGGAACGATAAAATTGTCGCCCTAGAAAAGACGACATGATTCCATTTCCGTTTGATGAAAACGGGTTTTCTTTTTTTAGTTTCAGACAATCTACAAGTTGACCAGTAGTGTATAAATCTCAAGAGCGATATGAGCCTTCGATCATGTCTAAAAGTCACACAATATTCAACGCGCGAGATCGGAGATGCGCCGCTGTACAACTCATGCTCTCTACAGATCCAAATTATGACAACAGGACCATTGCCATCATCCTCAAAATTCAAATCCACGGTTATGGTCTTTGATGTGGTTTCAAGTGAGGGCGGCATCATGCCATCTTGCATTTTCGAAGTCGGTTTGAGTCAGCATCAACATGTACCTGGATGTGCTGAAGTATGCGGTGATCCTCTGGTGCAATGAGGTAGTTGTTGGCAGCATGACTCGGCGCCGGTCTACAAGTCCAAACAGACCAAGGCTTGGCTTCCGAAGGAGTGCTACAACTTTGTATCCTTCTCTCACTGCCCCCCTCTTTCCCCGACATGAACCCGCTGGACTACTTCGTTTGGTCATACGTCAAGAACATCACTAACATGATATCCTACAACACCAAAGCCAGCCTGACCGTCGCCATCCGCCCAGTATTCTCCGAGCTCCCTCTGGCGCTTGTGAAAAAGGCATGCTCCGAGTTCCGGACCCATATCGAGCGTTTATTTATATTAGTTTTTCTTAATTATTAAATGTTTTATTTATTTTATTTATTTATTAGTTATCCTAAAGTAAAGTTTATTCTTTGTCTACAATTATTTGCTATTTCGCTTCTATAATTTAGGAATTTGGGGGAATTTTTAAATTTCTAGTTTCTTGCTCAAGCGTCATCTATACGGATCGAATAAATCAGTATGTTCTACTTATCGCTAATATCGACCATAGGAAAACGTTTGCTCATTTTGAGGTTCTGGTAATGGTTTGATAATGATGTTTTAAATTTGTATTTTCTGTTATTGGGTGTTTTTTGTGATTATAATACCTAGTTTTGAAATCATAGAGGTACCTCCTATGTGGTATCTTTTATTCGACTTTTCATGGACAAATATTGTGGCTTGGTTAACGATGATTTTGGTTTGTGGCCGACGATGTGTTTATGTCTCGGCATCCAAAATCAAACTGCTTAAACTCGTTTCTGCGCATACGCTAGCCTGAATTAATAAAAACAAATAATTATATTTTAGACCAGGCAGGATATTTTCTGTATTTATTCGAAATGGCCTTTCTGGGAGTCAACTTGATCTTTTAAAAAGCTAGATTTTTCTTCAGTGAACCAGTTCAGCTGGAGTTCCCTGACCGGCGTTATTCAACGTTCCTCTAGTGAGTCTTGAGCCTGCCATGTCTCCAATTACGCTCACAAGGCGCGACACACACATACACCCAGACTGCTTGAATCCCTTCATTGTTGTATGCTCACTCATAACCAATTTATTCATTCAAATATTCCCAACGTCTTTTTTGGGCGATTACATTTACATGTTTTCATCCGTTCTTTTATTTTTGGAATTGCTGTGAGGGTATCCACGTTGCCCATGATGAAAATGATTAGTATAGCAGGTGTGTTTCAAACAGAACTTCATGTCAACCCAAGCAACGCCGGGTACCCATGCTAGTACAATATAAATATAATTTATATAATTGAATGAATAAGTTTAGTTTATGATTTTCTGACCCGTGTAACGCACGGCCTTTAAACTGTCGACTCTGACTTTTTCGATATCTCAATTAACGAATCCTCCTTGTTTTACAAGGACTGTAAAATATTCCCGAACATTCTACGTTTTTCTTATTGCTGTAAACCTTCCATTTTACATATATATAAAATATCTCTTTTTGAATGTGTGCTTTTTAACTCGTTATTTGGGGGGGGGTATCGTATAACATGTTGCTCGTTTTTATCACACTTAATTATAAACCTAAAATTCTTTTTTCACGGAAAAGGTTTCTCTGAAAGCGACTCATCCCAAAAATACTCCATCCGAATCCAAACCTTTAAAAACAACCTCCAACATTAAATATTCCGTAAAGTAGAGAGATCAGCTTAAAGTAATTTTGCAATGAAAAATGCACAATAATTTTGCAGTTACATTTTTTTATTATTATTAACTTTCTTATTTCTATTTGTCCGTGTTACTATTATTGCTTCTGGTTAAGTAACGTTGTACACTTTTACACTCGGACCCAACACGCTGTATGTACTCTACGTCTCAAAGGAGAACAAGAACACGAAAGAACTTCAGCTCACTTTTTCCACGTTGTACCAACCACTCATTATCCCACCACGCGTGACATTTATTACATTACACTTATTAACTATTACATTTATTAACTATTACATTTATTAACAATTATATTCATTAACTATTACATTTATTAACTATTACATTTATTAACTATTACATTTATTAACTATTACATTTATTAACTATTACATTTATTAACAATTATATTTATTAACTATTACATTTATTAACTATTACATTTATTAACTATTACATTTATTAACTATTACATTTATTAACTATTACATTTATTAACTATTACATTTATTAACCATTACATTTATTAACTATTACATTTATTTACTATTACATTTATTTACTATTACATTTATTAACTGTTACATTTATTAACTATTACATTTATTTACTATTACATTTATTAACTATTACATTTATTAACTATTACATTTATTAACTATTACATATATTAACTGTTACATTTATTAACCATTACATTTATTAACTATTACATTTATTAACTATTACACTTATTAACTATTACATTTATTAACTATTACATTTATTAACTATTACATTTATTAACTATTACATTTATTTACTATTACATTTATTAACTATTACACTTATTAACTATTACATTTATTAACTATTACATTTATTTACTATTACATTTATTAACTATTACACTTATTAACTATTACATTTATTAACCATTACATTTATTAACTATTATATTTATTAACTATTACATTTATTAACTATTACATTTATTAACCATTACATTTATTAACTATTACATGTTTTAACTATTACATTTATTTACTATTACATTTATTTACTATTACATTTATTAACTGTTACATTTATTAACTATTACATTTATTTACTATTACATTTATTAACTATTACATTTATTAACTATTATATTTATTAACTATTACATATATTAACTGTTACATTTATTAACCATTACATTTATTAACTATTACATTTATTAACTATTACACTTATTAACTATTACATTTATTAACTATTACATTTATTAATTATTACATTTATTAACTATTACATTTATTTACTATTACATTTATTAACTATTACACTTATTAACTATTACATTTATTAACTATTACATTTATTTACTATTACATTTATTAACTATTACACTTATTAACTATTACATTTATTAACCATTACATTTATTAACTATTACATTTATTAACTATTACATTTATTTACTATTACATTTATTTACTATTACATTTATTAACTGTTACATTTATTAACTATTACATTTATTTACTATTACATTTATTAACTATTACATTTATTAACTATTACATTTATTAACTATTACATATATTAACTGTTACATTTATTAACCATTACATTTATTAACTATTACATTTATTAACTATTACACTTATTAACTATTACATTTATTAACTATTACATTTATTAACAATTATATTTATTAACCATTATATTTATTAACCATTACATTAATTGACCATTATTATCGAGTTATATTATTTAAATTTTGTTTTCTAATGCATACGTGGCGCCGGATTTATTTTATTACTTTTTTTACAATTTTTTTTTTTTTACAATTTTTTTTACACATTTCTAGTACATTTTGGGGGGGGGGCATAATTGTGTATGAAAAATACGCAGTAGGGTAGATGTTGAAATCAAAGGTCTGGATGAGAGACGAGAAAAATGGCGCACGATTTCGTGTTTGCTGCGGGACATGTTTACTTCATTCCATATTAGCAAAGATGCGCCATTAACTTCCTGTAAGTCATATGTGTTGTTTCGTTTTAACGCCGATCAACGTCAAGTCTTGTTTGTTTCTTTTTTTTTTCTAACCCTTCCCTTTATTATTGACTTATATTACCAGATTAAGCTGTCTGAAGATACTGGTTTCGTAAGGTAATCGGTTTCAAACGTTAATGCATGTTTTTATCTTTCTCTATACAAAACATTATCATGTTCTGCAAAATCAAAAACAAAAACAACAGTTTTCCTTTACAAAACAACCAAACCAAACAAAACTCATATTTAACATGCTTAAATACTATAACTAGACAAACAGTTAGAACATTTCATACCCAAACCCCTTAATTCCGTATGTTAATTAAATAGTTTAATATATGTTAACCTATAATTCCATAATAAAATTATTAGCGTTTAATTAGTGGCTATAAAAAATTCATTTTCAAATTTATTTCATAGATATATCTGCTTATAACTAATGTTTTTATATTTATTTTTACAATTATCACATTTGGTTTATTCATTTAGGTGAACGTATCAATCGTATAATGCTGACTTATTTTAACTAATTAAACGAGATTTTAAATCAATATAAAAAAAATGTCATTACAACACAATTTCTATTATTCTTACCCTTATCCATTTGCTTTGCAATTTATTTATTACTAAAAAATGTTATTTTATTATATATTTTATTGTATTTTTTTATAATTAACAACGAATGTTTAACATTTCCAAATATTGTAATTAGGTCAGTAGTTGGAGCATTACGAGTTACTTCTATTTCATACGCTAATTTAATATTTAATTCATTATCTACATATAATTAAAGAATACAATTACTAGCACTTAGTTATCAATTTTGAATTAAATTTGTTATGTAAAATATATCATCTTAATATTTTTATTAATTTATTTTAAATATAAATCTAATTATAACTATTTATAATATTAGCTATCATTATATTATTACATTTTTTTATTTTGTTTGATATGATTTACGATTTCCAGTTTATTTTATCTTATTTGCTAATTTTTTTTATCTTATTTAATATATTTATCTCTATAAAGAAAAATGTTTCATTTTCCATGCTCTGATATTTTAATATATTATAATCTACTCTATTATTCTTAATCAGGTTTTATTCGAGACAAGATATACTTATATCAATGTCAATTATATAATGCTTAACTTATTTCAACTAATTAAACGAGTTTTGAATTAATATTCGAGAATTTAATTCTGCTTATAATTTATTGTGTTATGATTATTAGAAATGTGTTATTATAATATTATAATATTATAATAATGTTATTATAATATTATAATAATGTCATTATAATATTATAATAATGTCATTATAATATTATAATAATGTCAGTGTAATATTCATATCATTTCCATAATATTATAATAATGTTATTATAATATTATAATAATGTTATTATAATATTATAATAATGTTACTTTAATATTATAATAATGTCATTATAATACTATAATAATGTCAGTGTAATATTCATATCATTTCCATAATATTATAATGTTATTATAATATTATAATAATGTTATTATAATATTATAATAATGTTATTATAATATTATAATAATGTCATTATAATATTATAATAATGTTATTATAATATTATAATAATGTCATTATAATATTATAATAATGTCAGTGTAATATTCATATCATTTCCATAATATTATAATAATGCTATTATAATATTATAATAATGTTATTATAATATTATAATAATGTTATTATAATATTATAATAATGTTATTATAATATTATAATAATGTTATTATA
The DNA here is from genome assembly GCF_053919585.1 of Euprymna scolopes. Lineage (NCBI taxonomy): Eukaryota > Metazoa > Mollusca > Cephalopoda > Sepiida > Sepiolidae > Euprymna > Euprymna scolopes. The sequence continues at coordinate 108,072,174 of NC_136510.1, read as the reverse complement.
ATATTATGATAATGTCATTATAATATTATAATAATGTCAGTGTAATATTCATATCATTTCCATTTAGTTTTTATGTTATTTATCATTAAAAAATGTATTTTTATTTACAGCTAATATTTAACATGTCCAAATATTGCAATTATACCAACTGTTAGAATATTACGGGTTTATTACTATCTCATATGCTAATTTAACATTTAATTTATCAATTACATATATACTTATAGAATACAGTTATTAGCTCTTAGTTAGCATACTACATCATGAAAAATATTAGTCCCTCGAAAGATTGACAGAGACACCTCGGGAAGACTTGCTATATGTCCCCAGTCAACAAGAATGCTCTTTCGGCACAGAGGACCTTCCAACAGGCTTTTAACTCCCCCGGAAGAGTGGGTAACACTCAACCAGGCGAAGGATGTCAAAACACGGGACAACCTATAGAATTGAGGTTATGTACATAACGCTCTTAGTTATTATAGATACCTCCGTTCAGTTTCGAAAGACAAAGGATACCCCCTGTAGGAGCAGTTGCGCGTGTAATTGTGAGGCAAGGGTCGCGTAATCTCTAACCCCACCTCTCCTGAATCGACACTGTTTGAGTCCAGTGGTAAGGAGAAGTCCAGGACGACTGGAAACAATGCCGAGATAAGCGGAGAGCACATACAGCAACTGAAAGTCCCAAATGGTCACCCATTTAGTACTGACCAGGTTCAACGTTGCTTAACTTCGGTGATCCAGTGTAAACCGGTGTGTCAACGTGATTATGCTGTGTAGTTATTATACTACATTATGTAAAATTTATCATCATACTTTCTAATCTATTCTAAGAATATATCTGATTATAACTAGTGAGGCCTCACTATCGGATATAGTTTAAGGTCATATCCAGGACCACATTTATTGGGTATATATTCCGCTCCAACTACAATGTAATATATAAAATGTTAAAATTTAAAAAAATCCTTAGATTAAAACGAAGCGTGACACTAATATGAAGCAAGAAGGCAAATCAAAATGAAGTTTTACAGATTAAACAGAAGCGCGATAGACAACAGGCAAGCGTGACAGAATAATATGAAGAATGACAAACTAAAGTCGAATGTGTCAGACTATAGTAAAGCCTAGCAGACTAAACTGAAGCGTTTTTGTTTGTTTGTTTGTTTGTTTGTTTTGTTTGTTTTTGTTTTATTTTTGTGGGGTCTTTTAATTGTTTTTTGTTTTGTTTTGGGGGGTTGTTTTTATTTTTTTGCTGAGATGGGTGTAGTGCAGCCTTCGGTCCCTCAAAAGATTGACAGGGTAAATTTTATATATATTCATTATTATTATTATGATTATTATGATTATTCTTTTTGTTATATTTGTTATTGTTCGTTGTTATATTTGTTATTAGGAGTGAGTCTTAGAGTCTTAGTAAGAGAGATGTTGCGTTCTGTGTTCGTGTTATGAAGAGATTCATATATATAAAATGTTCATACTTAGAAGTGTAGTGAGGAGACAGTGTTGAGACAGTCTTAGTGTTCACATTGTAGATATGAGATGTAGTGGCATTTGTATGTGAAGACATTTTAAAACACAGGATATATATAAGACATATAATGACAATTTGACTGTACCTTTTTGGTAGATTTACAACACAAAGACGACGTTTTTAAAAACACATGATGGGTTTATTTCTTCTCCGACCGGTCGTGGTTTTCTTAGTCAGGAATTCAAAGTTTTACATTCTAATGTTTCAAAGGTGACCGTCTCGCTTCCAGACGTTCGACTCCCATCTCTGGACCCCAGACTGTCGTCTCTCGTCCTCTGGCTCTCTCTCAGACTCTCTCTCTGCTTAACTCTAAAGTTTCTAACTATATCGAGAACTTCCCATTTTCCATGACGTAATACACATGTTAAAACATGTGTCTTCTTTCACGTGTTCTGGAAATGCGTGTCTAAAATTTTTCCTTTGTTTACAAAAGGAATTTTAACCTATATTCCCAGTAACCTATATTTCCAATATGTTAAAAACATGTTTATTAAATTATCTTATAGTTGCATTCTTCAACTGAATTTCATAACAGAATTGACAAATACACATTCTTTTCTTAAAACTATTTTATCTCTAAGCTAAACAATGGTTTGTTTTTACATTCCATTAGCTAATTCTCTCTCGTAATCTATTTCTAAACCTATATTACGAGGTTCGAATTTCGTCTATTCTATTTCATTTTCATTTTAACTAAATCTCTCTATTTTTATACTTACATGAAAAGGGGACAGCCCTTATCATGTAACATAACATCGAGAAGACTTGCTATGTGTCCCCCAGTCAAAACTGACAACAAGAAGGCTCTTTCAACACCCAAAGAAGACCTTCCAACAGGCTCTGGCTCTGAACTCCCCCGGAACAGTGGGTAACACTCAACCAGAGTCGGGCGAAGGATGCCAAAACACGGGAAAACCTACAAAATTGATGCTATGTACATGACGCTCAGTGTCCTTTCGGCACCGAAATACAGACTATAACACACATCTCAAAGGACTGCCCCCTAAAATTGACCAATGTAAGATGAACTCATTTCATTAAATGATATTTGGTAATCATGTCATTTCCTGACACGTGTAATTTTATCGGAAAGATTCCGAGACACACATCCTCACAGACTTTTCCTTAAGTGAAGCATGCTTCGATGTGGACCTGAGGAATACCTCGGATACTGATGAATCTCGAGATGGAGAAAAAAGCTGTAATGAAGATGATGACTGGTACTTTATTTTCTTCAGATTATTCATCCTGAGAAAGTCTTGAAATAAAAACAAAACATTGATATACATATAATTTGGTTTGTTTCATTTTGTATCGCTCCATACATATGTGTGTGTGCGTGTGTGTGTTTGTGTGTGTGTTTGTGTTTGTGTGTGTGCGTGTTTGTGTATGTGTGTGTATGTGTGTGTGTATTTGTGTGTGTGTGTGTCTGTGTGTGTCTGTGTGTGTGTGAGTCTGTGTGTGTACCTATTTACAATGCCTCCCCATGGGACAGAGTTAGACACCAGGGTCGTTTTTTAACGTGGAGAAAAGGTACAAAAATAAAAATTGTCTCAGTCGTGAAGGACTGCTCCTCCACCGAAAGAGAACAAGAAATGGAAGTGCAGCATCTGAAGAACAGATACTACACTTTGACTTGGCCAAAGCTTGTGTGTTTTTTTGTTTTGTTTTTTTTACACGGTGGTCACTCAGGGATAAGGATTATTGCGAAGAGGAAAAGTGCGGGCCCGCAGCAGCAACAGGGGAAGGCCGGAACGCAGCGCCGGCGGGATCGGGCACGGCTCGGAGGCGGGTGAAGCGAGGGAAGACGATGGCATGAGACCGACGACACCCCCGACGACCCCCGGATGACTTCGCCACGACATCTCTCCCGATCGACGTTTGTGTGTGTGTTTGTGTGTGTGTTTGTGTATGTGCGTGTGTGTGCGTGTGTTTGTGTGTGGGTTTGTGTGTGTGAGCGTGTGTATGTTTGTGTGAGTGTGCGTGCGTGTATGCGTGTTTGTGTGTGTTTGTGTGTACGTGTGTTGTGTGTGTGTGAGTGTGTGCGTGCGTGTGTGTGCGTGTGTGTGTGCGTGTGTGTGTGTGCACGCGCGCGTGTGAGTACGTGTGTGTGTGTGTGTGAACTATTTTCTTGTCGAGATGAGTGTTGTGCAGCAATCGGTTTCTCGAAAGACTGACAAGGACACTTCAGGAAGACTTTCTATGTATCTCCAACTTTGACACCAAGAAGCGCAACAGCGACTACCATCTCACAAGATTTTTGCCACTGTCACAGGCCTCAAACGAACAACCCGGCATCCTTCCGCTGGCGTTGATGGAATGAATCAGTCAAAGACAACAACAACAACAACAACAACAACAAGGCTCTTCCGGCACCAAAAGAACTCCTCTCCTTGGGTAACACACAACCGGGCCCGAGCTAAGGTTGCCAAAAAAAACGGAACAATGACGCTCGGTGTCTCTGCGGTGCCAACATGCAGACAATCACACATATCCTCACACATGTGCCCTAAGCGAGGTATTCTCCGATGTTGACCTGGGGATGCCTCGGATACAGCAAGACGATGGATCTTGAGATGGAGTGAAACTCTATAATGATGAGTTGCAGATCAAAATGAAGTGTTACAGTCATATTTGAAACGTAAGAGATTTAAGCGGAATATGACAGATCAAAATGGAGTGTGACAGACTACAGTAAAACATGGCACTAAAGCAAAGGGTTACAGATTAATGTGAAGCATGGCAGACCAAAATCAATTGTGACAAACTCCAGTGAAGACCGACACACCAAATAAAGTATGAAACTATTATATATTATTTAATTTTTTATAATGGAAAACCAAATAAAAACGAAAACTTGGAATTTATGAGACCAAAAAGTCCAGCCTTGATTGTACCTTCGCAGCCCGTAACGCAGTGGATAAAGACGTAGAACCTCTACGGTTACAAGTGGACATTGTCTGAAGATAACGGTTTCAATCCTACCAAAAACCAGGCCAGAAGATTAGTTGGCAAAAACATGGTGAGACAACAACAACTATGGAAGGCAGTAATTACTGGAGATACAGTTACAAGACTCAGGATTTCTATCCCGTCGTGGTTAATCACTTGAAGAAGGCCGGAGGATGAGTTGGCCGTAACGTGATGAAACAACAATTATGAAAATGAGGATAACAGTCCACAAAGAAATAAATAAATACAGTGAAGCATGACAAAATAAATTGAATCGTTACAGACTAAAGTAAAGCGTTACAAACTAAATTGAATCGTTACAGACTTCGTTACAGCTTAAATTGAAGCGTTATCGACTACATTGAAGCATTACAGACTAAAGTGAAGCGTAACAGATTCATGCGAAGCACGACAAACCTAATTTAATGACAGACTAAAGTGATGCGCGGTGAAAGCGTCTTAAAATGTAACGAATAAAATTGAATCCGATATGCAATGCTCTGTGGAAAAAGCGGAAAGAACTGATAAACGAATTAGCAAATTTAATTATTTGCTTTTGAAATCTCTATTGGAAACGTCATCACCTTTGGTATCGATCGGTTTTATTGCGTTTGTAAATATTTCCATAACAACGAAAACATGAAACAAAAAGAGATTGCAAAATTAAATAACAAAATCACTTCAGATGCAATTGTCAGAAATGATGACAGAGAGTGAAAATGTCGTACGATATGAATTGAGTCATTTTCTACTAACGAATATGAATTGAGTCATTTTCTACTAACGAATATGAATTGAGTCATTTTCTACTAACGAATATGAATTGAGTCATTTTCTACTAACGAATATGAATTGAGTCATTTTCTACTAACGAATATGAATTGAGTCATTTTCTACTAACGAATATGAATTGAGTCATTTTCTACTAACGAATATGAATTGAGTCATTTTCTACTAACGAATATGAATTGAGTCATTTTCTACTAACGAATATGAATTGAGTCATTTTCTACTAACGAATATGAATTGAGTCATTTTCTACTAACGAATATGAATTGAGTCATTTTCTACTAACGAATATGAATTGAGTCATTTTCTACTAACGAATATGAATTGAGTCATTTTCTACTAACGAATATGAATTGAGTCATTTTCTACTAACGAATATGAATTGAGTCATTTTCTACTAACGAATATGAATTGAGTCATTTTCTACTAACGAATATGAATTGAGTCATTTTCTACTAACGAATATGAATTGAGTCATTTTCTACTAACGAATATGAATTGAGTCATTTTCTACTAACGAATATGAATTGAGTCATTTTCTACTAACGAATATGAATTGAGTCATTTTCTACTAACGAATATGAATTGAGTCATTTTCTACTAACGAATATGAATTGAGTCATTTTCTACTAACGAATATGAATTGAGTCATTTTCTACTAACGAATATGAATTGAGTCATTTTCTACTAACGAATATGAATTGAGTCATTTTCTACTAACGAATATGAATTGAGTCATTTTCTACTAACGAATATGAATTGAGTCATTTTCTACTAACGAATATGAATTGAGTCATTTTCTACTAACGAATATGAATTGAGTCATTTTCTACTAACGAATATGAATTGAGTCATTTTCTACTAACGAATATGAATTGAGTCATTTTCTACTAACGAATATGAATTGAGTCATTTTCTACTAACGAATTCCGATTTAAAAAAATTGATCGACCTGTTCCGTCTATATGCTTTGTGTGTACAGGGTGGAACGATAAAATTGTCGCCATAGAAAAGACGGCATTATTCCATTTCCGTTTGATGAAAACCGGTTTTCATTTTTTTTTTTTTTTTTTGATTTTTGCAGACCATTTATCTATCATGTTTGAAAATGACACAATGTTCAACGAGCGAGATCGGAGATGCGCCACTGTACAACTCATGCTCTCTACATATCAATGTTATGACAACAGGACCATTGCCAGCTCTGTTAAAATGCAAATCCAAATAATAGAGACATACCCAGGATGATAAAAACAAACTTTCCGGACACGGTTATGGTCTTTGGTGTGGTTTCATGTAAATGCCACACCATGCCCTATCACATGTTCGAAGTCGGTTTGAAAGACAACACCAAAGTGTACCTGGGTGTGCTGAAGAGTATGGTGATCCCCTGGTGCAATCAGGTGGCCGCTTGAAGACCGCGGGTGTGGCAGCAGGACTCGGCGCCGGTCTACAAGTCCAAAGAGACCCAGGCGTCATAAGAAGTGCTACGACTTTACACCTTTCTCTCACTGGCTTCCCTCCTCCCAGACCTGAACCCGGTCGACTACTTCGTTTTGTCATACGTCGAGAACATCACCAACATGACCTCTCATAACACCGCCATCCGCCAAGTATTCGCCAAGCTTCCACCTGCGCTTGTGGAAAGACATGCTCTCAGTTCCAGGTTTGTATCGAGACGGTGATTGAGGCTGAAGGCGGCTACATTGAATAAATATCAGCTCTACTACATAATCAAGTTATCTGAATTGATTTTTTTTTCAATAAAAGTTTTAAAATAAAATTGTAGTGTTGTTTTCTTTAAGGCGGCAATTTTTTCGTTCCACCCTGTACGTTCCTTCGGTTTTACTAATTGGAATCATGTCTACAAGTACTATGTGGGGAGTTGAGCTGCGAGATATCTGTTTCCTTTATCTCTCAAACACTGTGTTAGTAAAGAAGTCGAGAACATTATTTCCCTTTCCCTAGTTGACAATTTAAATGTGCTATAGTATTTTTCCCCTTGGTATTACCGGATTCCAGAACAAGAATTCATCTAGTCTTGTGGAATATCCAGCTTTGCGTTGTTACTTGAGGTAACATCACTTGAAGGTTAACCATTCCACGTAAAAGCCACTGTGCGTTAGCCATAGGGAGGAGATCTTATTTGGGCCGCGAATACTATGTGATTTTGAACATTTAGTCAGGGGAAAGTATCCTCATCCCATGTAGTCCTGGCAAATCCCTGTGCAGAGAGACTTTAAACACTCGGCGATAGTGTCTAATAGGCATTCACAAGTTTTCCCCGGTAAGCATTCAAGTTCTTTCTAGTAGGTGTTCAAGCTTTCTCCCTTTTGCTGCATATGTAGTTATGTTACTAAATGTGCGATGGTCTGAAATCCGAGATAGGGCAAGTGTGCGCATATATGAACGTTCCTGTATCGCATAGTCTTCGTTTTCATGAGCTTTATTTGTTTCGTATAATTACTGGAATAGTGAACATGTTCTAAGATTACAATGTTTTAATGTGTGCATTTCTGTTGTACGTGTGTTGTTGTATGTGCTTATGATATGTGGGTGTGCACGCCTATGCGTGTGTCCTTCCTATGTGTGTGTGATAGTTTGAAACCTGAGAAGAGGGAGCAGAGGAAGTCTGCCCACATGCATATTCCTGCATGGCATTCGTCGATATCTTCTTCTTCTTCTTCTTCTTCTTCTTCTTCTTCTTCTTCACTTTACAGGCTCGTTGTAGATTCTAATGTCTAAGCCACAAAATCCAGATTAGGCTAAGATGTTTCATTTCAGTAATACCAGCCAATATGTCTCCGCCCCAACAATAAAATACAAGCTTAATCATACAACAAAAAGTATATATTTATCAGAACTAAATTCTTCTCCCATAAGCTAGTCTCTCTCTACTCTAATCTTATTTTCATAGAAGATACTCTAATCTCTGTACTAGTACCCTTTGTGGAGTAAAAGTTTGGGAGGAGTAGTTATAGGGACTTACCCATTCACTTGTAATGGACTCTTCTGATCACTATAAAAACCCGGAGTGTAATATTCTCGTCGTGAAATATCGCGGCCGAAACGCAAGACTACAGACTGTCTAACTAACAGTCGAAAAATGCCGACAAGCTTTTCTTTGTATCAATTTCTTGTGCGATATATTCTTTTCTACTTTTTACAAGGGAGTTATAAGGTGGTAGTGTAGTAATGGTTTATGGCGTAAGTTGGGTAGAATTTGATTATTCATGGAGACGGTTCAACAAGAACTTGTTTACATTAGACTTGAAAGCTACCAGGAAACAAGCCAATAAAACAGTGTTCCACAGACGGGCATTTCTAGAAAAAAAGCTTTGTTCGTGAAATCTGTGTTTAGATTTAGGCACGGATAGAGAGTAGGACAAATTGTTGATAGTGTTTGTAGCTAGTCGAGTGTTTTTGTGAAAAATACACATTGGTATTTAGTAGTAGTAGTAGTAGTAGTAGTAGTAGTAGGTTTATATTTCTATTTTCCTTTCATTGTGAATGTTATTTATTAATTATTTCCGACCTTAAGTGACACATGGAGTTGTCGATATTTAGATTTAGGCATAGATAGAGAATGAGGAAAAATGTAGCTAAACCCGTTGTTCGAGTCTTTCCCAGGCTGTTATGTCCCTTTTACCAGGGGTCATAACAGCCTAGTTTCTCCTTGTAAGACATCCACAGCAAGCACTTACCTTCTATCACAATGTCCCTAGCGTTAGGAGGGAATTCTTGTTGATATTGCTTTTTTGCAATGATTTTGGACTGTAGAATACATTACCTCGGGGCTACTGCCCTGCATATTACAACATAGTCGTTTTCAAAACGAATATCAACAAATAAATCTCATGAGTAATCAACCCAAATTCATAACATTAATTGTTTCCCTTTGGTTGGCAATGTTTCCATCTCATTAAGTAGTTCTTGGCCTCATTCTTGGCATCATCGAGTAGTTCTTGGCCTTAATATGTGATAACCTTTGTAGTAAAAACGATTATTATTTCAATCTTTCATTGAGATCCAGGGGATTCAACGCTGGTGGTGGGATTTCTTTAAGAATTGGTTTGTCTAATATATCTAATTACCCAAACACTCTTAGCCATTTGTTTTCATCAATATATTCGGTTTAGTATTTATTTTACATGCTGGCAACCTATCTCTGGCCAGGTCTTTATTTATCCCTCTTTCTGTAAATCCATCCTTATCACTTTCTTCCCTGTAACTACTTACCCACAGATGAATTTATTATAGAAAACCCCATTATTACAAACAAACTTCTCTCTACCAAACAAAACCATATATATATATATATATATATATATACAGAGAGAGAGGGAGAAAGAGAAATACAGACAGACAGATATATAGAGAGAGATGAAAAAGAAACAAACCAAGCTATATCTTCATCAACGTTTCGTCTATAATGTAAGATTTCTTCTGAATGAATAAATTGAAGAAAATAAAATACGAGTACAATATTTGACAATATATTTGTTGTGAAAGGATTTCAGAACGGAAAAAGTCGTTGGAAATTCAAAAAGTTTACAGTGTTGTGAAGAGAGTACATTTTTTTTCTCCGATTTATTTACTCAGAAAGAAGTCTTACGATAAAGACGAAACGTTGATGGGCATATAATTTGGTGTGTTTCTTTTTCCTCTCTCTATCTCGTTGAAATACAATTTCCATTATTCTCATCATACATGCATTGTGTGCATTGTGTGCGCATTTGAGAGTTACATAGAGATAGACAGTGAGAGATAGATGAAATGAGATAGGTAATGATAGAAGGATAGAGAGAGAACAGTAGATAGATAGATAGATAGATAGATAGATAGATAGATAGATAGATAGAACAAATAACCCATGTTTATTTTTCCTTACCGAAACAATAATTATATGGAGATATGACAATTTGTATCCAATAAAAGGCGAATCCCGAATCATAATTGTTTCCCGTTGTTTATATCAACTTGTAATTACATGCTTGGCGTTTCATGAAACACATACATCAAAACTCTCAATTATTCTCTGTGTGGCATATAGAGTGAAACAAACAAACTCTGGCGAACAAAATGGAAAGAAATAAAACATTAATTATAGCCTTAGTTTCGGAGTTGACCCTGATAAATGAAACCATGATTTTCGGCCGACTTATTAACTGAGGTTTCTATATATCGGATTTTAGGTATTAAAGGTCTGATAAACCAGATCATAGGAATAAGCCGGCGCTACCCCCCCCCCTCTCTCTCTCTCTCTCTCTCTCTCTCTCTCTCTCTCTCTCTCTCTCTCTCTCTGACACACACACACTTTTTCTTTGTATAGGTCTTCTGTATCTCTCTCTCCCTGTATCTCTCGCTCTCTCTCGCTCTCTCTTTCTCTCTCTCTCTCTCTCTCTCTCTCTCTCTGACACACACACACTTTTTCTTTGTATAGGTCTTCTGTATCTTTCTCTCCCTGTATCTCTCGCTCTCTCTCTCGCTCTCTCTTTCTCTCTCTCTCTCTCTCTCTATATATATATATATATATATATAGAGAGAGAGAAAGAGAGATAAATAGAGATGTAAGAATGTAGATAGATAGATAGATAGATAGATAGATAGATAGAATATATAGAGAGAGAAAGAGAGAGAGACGTGTAAGTATATATACACTTGTGCCCGATATTATTTATACCCCTCGGATCTTTGAGATTTCTATAAGAATATTGCTCAAACCAGAAGGTAGACAATATTAAAGGGATTTCAAACAATAAATCAAGCATAAGCATTTAATTTAAACTCCAAAAATAAATAAATTATGCAAGTTTGGAACATTATACAAAGAAAAACAATAATGGCACTAGTTCAAAATTATTCATACCTCTCTTACTAATAGTCAATAGCATGCCCTTTATTCTTAATAACTGCCTGTAACCGTTTTGGATATTTATCAACAAGGTTTTTACAAGCATCAACACTGATTTTTGACCATTCTTCAATGCAGTAGTCTCCAAATCCCTAAATTTCTAGGTTTCCGCTTTTTAACCTCAGTTTTCACTATGTGCCAGAGGTTTTCGATAGGGTTCAGGTCGGGACTCTGGCTAGGCTATTCCAAAACATTAATTTGATTATCCTCAAACCATTTCTTGACTATTTTGGCAGTATGTTTTGGATCATTATCCTGTTGAAGGACCCAGTTTGGTCCTAAATGGAGCTTCTCCGCATCCTGTCTAATGTTTTTCTGGAGTATCTCCAAATATTGCTCCTTCTTCATGGTTCCATCTATCTTGACCAAACTACCTGGACCACTAGCTGAAAAGGAGCCCGAAAACATTAGGCTACCACCACCATGTTTCACCGTGGGTATGGTGTTCTTTTGGTTGTAAGCTTCTCCTTTCTTCCTCCAAACGTAAGAAGCATCCATATGGCCAAACAATTCAATTTTTGTTTCGTCAGTCCACAAAATACTTGAGAAAACGGACTCTGGAGAATTCACATGGGTCCTAGCAAACTTTAGACGTGCTGCAAGGTGTTTTCTGGTGTGCAATGGAGTCCTTCTTGGTCTTCTTCCTTTCAGACCATTTTCATGCAGAGTCCTTTGCAATGTTTGCCTTGATATTTTTATGCCAGAAGACTCCAGATTTTCTAAAATGTCCTTAGTAGTGGTGGTTGGATTTGCATTAACACTTCTTACAATATTCCTGGTGGCTCTAGCAGACAGTTTCCTTTTCCTTCCTCTACCAATCAAGTTGTTTGTTGTGTGGTGGCTCTGGAATTTTTTGATGATGCTCAGTACTGTTGCTGTAGGGACCTCAAATTTCTTGGAAATTGACTTGTAACCTAAACCATCCTTATGTGAATTCACAATTTTAGTCCTAAGATCATTACTAAGCTCTTTTTTCTTCCCCATTCTAATAATTTTTATTCTTTTATTGGTTTTCAGTTGATATCATTTTAATTTCTGAAAAATGCAAAAAACGAAATGAAATTAATCAAAGGTTGTATAAAAGCATTCAAAATAAGAATCAAACAGGAAACAAACAGTCAGAAACTCGATTAATACTGAAAAAATAAGGGGGTATGATTATTTTTGAACATTGCAGATTTTATAAATAGCTGTATATTTCTTTTATTACAAGTATCCCGAGATTTTAAAATGACGAAAATGATCAGAAGAGGTTTATTAAGAACATGTATCAATATGGACGTAAACAATAAATTCTTACAAAGTTACACCTAATAAACTCAATTTTCAAGGGGGGGTATGAATAATATCGGGCACAAGTGTATATATATATATATATATATATATATATATATATATATATATATATATATATATATATACTCGGGTTTTTTTATATTCAAAATTAATGGACTAATGAATTCAACGAGGTTGTTAGATAGTGCTCAATAAAAAGAGCTGATAATACTTGTTTATTGTTATATAAACATGCTCACATCCCGCTGCTACAAATAGCCACTTGTTTCAATCAAACAACAGATATCATCAGGCAGCGACTTGACTATTCATTCTTTTTCTATTTCTTTTTTTTTCTCTTCTTAATGACTCTCTCTCCATTATAATCTTTTAACTTTATTTAAATTGCCCCCTCCCTCTTTACATCTTATAATTAAAGTTCTGTGTTTTAAGTTTTTTAACTCCAACTTCTAAAGAGTTCCTACCTAAAATAAAAATCCATTATTCATTGAACTTTTGAATAGTCAAGTCGCTGCCTGATCATATCTGTTGTTTGATTGAAACAAGTAGCTATTTGTAGCAGCGGGATGTGAGCATGTTTATATAACAATAAACAAATATATTATATATATATATATATATATATATATATATATATATATATATACAGGGTGACCCAAATGAACGAGCCACGACTCTAATTAGGCCCCGTTTCTTAGTGTTTTGTCCGAATGAAATGAAATTTTGATCATAACTAGTTTATTATATTCAAAACATCACATCAAAACACTAGGTTCTTTGGCCTTTTTTTCTCCGTTCTATAGCATATGTTCTAGATGGCCTCCATTTAGCTCTGCGCATTTCTTGAGGCGTAGCACGAAGTTGTCCATGACGTTTTTACAGACCGAATTGGTAATGGCTCTCATCTCCTCCCTGGTGGCTTCCTTGAGTTCCGTGATGGTTCTGGATTTCCCTGCGTAGACTCTGTCCTTAAGATAACCCCAAAGAAAAATATTTGGGGTGTTTAAGTCCGGGCTATGGAGTGCCCACTCAAAATCAGTCTTGAGACTGATCACTCGGCCTCTAAAGTTCTCTTTCAGCCAATCTCGGGACAGGTTTGAGGTGTGAGAACTTGCTCCGTCCTGCTGGAACCAGAACTTGCTCATGAGCGACGATGGTCTGGAGCTCACTCTTGAAGGTTTTGAGGATCTCCACATACCGCTCCTTGGTGATTGTCACTGCTGCGCCAGATTCTTCCATGAAGATTGCCCGATGATGCCTCTGGCCGAGATTGCAACCCACACCGTGCACTTAGGAGAGTGTAGGGGCTTGGTGGCTACTTCATTGGGTTTGGAGGACCCCCAGAAGACATTTGTCTTGGAGTTCGCCTTTCCATCAAGATAGAAGTGAACTTCATCTGAGGTCCAAAGGAGGTTAAGGAAACTTGGTGTCTCCTCGATCTTCTCGAGTATCGACTCCATAGTCCTCCTTTGCTTCTTGTCTGAGGCTGTAAGGATCTGCAGCGTCTGTATTCTGTATGGGTAAGCCCTGATATCGTTCACCAGCGCTCTCCTGCAAGTGTCATGGGACATACCGAGGGACTGAATTCGCTTACGCACAGAGCGTTTCGGACTCTGCTGGAGAGATTCTCTCACTGTTTCGACCAGCTCGGCTGTTCGCTTCTTGGGACGTTCCGAGTGGCTTGGGCGATTCTCCCTGGCAGCGTTGGGTTCTCCACGGTCCCATACTTCTCGAAGTGGTCCACCAGTTCTGAATTCTGCTTTTGGATGGAGCCTTTTCACATTCGAACTGACGCATGAAATTGTCCTGAGTTTCCTTAAACGATCCTGTCTTGTAGTAAAATTTAACACAGTACAAGTGTTACATGATAAAGGGCTGTCCCCTTTTAATGTAAGTAAAAAAAAATAGGGAATTAGTTAAATGTAAATATGAAATAGGATAGTCAAGGATTCGAACTTGTGAAGCTAGATTTGGGATTGTAAATTCCAATCATAAGTTAAAGTAAATACAGAATGTTATTGAAATAAAGAATGTGGAATTGCAATTGTTTAGCTTACATATCTGTATATGGAAAAGGAATGTAATAATGAAATTTGTTTCTGTGAAATTAAAATAAGTACTCGTCAATTCAAATTGTAAACATTTTGTAAAGAGGTTATTTGAAAAATAGGTTACTGAACTCGAGGTCATGTCAAGTTTGGCAACGTGACGCATGTCATCTAACGTGCTTTATGAGCACATGTTTAATCATGCGATGACGTGACGAGTTCTCAATATAGATAGAGGTTTTAGATGCTGTCTGGGAGAGAAGGGTAGAAGAGTTGGAGAGAATCAGGGAGGTTCAGACCGATTCTCCGTTAGAATCAAGCCACCCTCTAGAAGTGAGAGGGTTTTAGAAATAACCATGTAACAACTTTGAATCCCTGAGATAAAATCATGTCCGACCGGTCGAAGATGAAATAAAGGACGTCAACATGTGTTTTTGTATCTGCGTCTCCGTGTTGTTATTCAACAGAAAAGGTATTGTCCATTTATATTATAAGAACTTTGTGAAAATCATCATCTCAAAAATAGGTAAGAAATATATGTATCAATATTTATAGAAACACTCCCGTTCATACAGAACTGTCTCTCTCTTTATATATACCTGTTAATGTCTTTAATATGCTATCTCTTACAACATGAACAAATTAAGACATATGAACACTCAACACATGAACAATCCTAAGACTGTCTCTAGATAAAA
>NC_136510.1:108051946-108054446 GCF_053919585.1 Euprymna scolopes | reverse complement strand
AAAATCCTACCCATATCGGGAAGGAAACTATGTGTGCGGATATATACGTATACATAAATATATATGGAAACAATTTTGTTGTTTCCTGTAAACCTTTTACGCAAATATTGTGCAAGTGTAAATCATATGGAATCTCTGCATGAATATAATTACACGTAATCTATCAATCTATCTATATATCTATGAAAGTGAAAGTGCCTGTCTGTCTGTGTGTGTGTATCTGTGTGTATGTGTGTGTACATTTCCCTACGCAATAACTCTGTCAATTTTTAGTCTACATACTCGAAATTTGATAGACAGGGTACTGAGATTTGGGAAAATCGATGTGATCGGTTTCCGGCCAGAAATTTGGCTGTTAAGGGGTCAAAGTTCAACGATTTAACCTTTGAGAACTCTACCAAACTCCTCCGACAATTTCGGGTCTAAACACTTGAAATTTTAGATATAGGTACCTTGAACATGGATCTAACTTAATAACTTGATTAGAGCCCAAAACAATAAATGTTAAGGGTTCATAATAGGGGTCACAGTTTTTTAAAATTTACCGTTTTGGGGGGGTTTGTTTTTTTGTTTTGTTTTGTTTTTTTTTGTTTTTTTTGCTCAGCATACACCTCCAAACACCGGGCACCCATGCTAGTAGTTAAATAAAGATGATCATAACATAAGAAAACCGAAAAAACTAATAATGAATTAATTGAAATGAATGTTTAAAAAAATACGCAAATTAGCTAGATCTTTTGCTAGTGAATGCAATTCCATAAGCCATATATAAGAAAATTGTATTTTCTTTTTAAATAAATAGAAAAGAGGGTTTTTGATATGTATATCAATACACTCAAAAGAAAAACAAATTTATAGGAGTATAGATATATATATAATATAAATGGTACTTCCCTATTGTTTTTATGTTCGTCCGTATCTTGAATTTTTTCAAGGAAGGTCATTAGATAAACATTTCCGGCTTCACATAGCGCTGATATTATGAAAAACAGATATTACACTTTGATCTTAGCCATAATGGCGAAGTAGTAGTAGTAGTAGTAGTAATATTGCATTGGTTATAAGACATTTTTAAAGAAATGAAAAATATCTAAATATATCTCTACTTATATATAAAAAGTATTTCGTGTGAGTGTGCGTGTGTGTGTGAGTTCGTTCTTAATGAACTCTGAAACGACTGGGCCAATTTCTTTTAATTTAACGCAAATTTACATTATGTGTCTGGGAGTGTTCATAGATAGTTTTCGAATACATCCGATTAGTATCGAAAATCCATAAGTCACTGCGGGGAGGCATGTGAAGTTTCTTCTCAGTGCACTCAACTGATCCCCGATTAAAACAGGCAATCAATCGATTTGATTAAAAAGTAGGTGATTTCACCGATTTCGATTAGTATTAGAAGTGTGAAACATTCATGGAGTCTCAGTGAATCCCGGACAACGCTGTGTCTCCCTGCTAATGTATGTATATATATATATATATATATATATATATATATATATATATATATATATATATAGTGCGGCAACGTATAGTTTAATTTTCATAAATCATTTTATGTTTAATTTATTCATATCAATAATATTGTGAGGTCTCCGTGTTGTGGAGAAGGTCCGGACAAGCAAAGGAACACAATGAGACAATTCCGGGAGAAAAGTGGCATGTATTTATGATGCCTGAGATGCGTCAATATTATATCAATCAGTCAGGAAAGCTAACCGATATTAAAATGGGTAAGACCAAAACCACAAAAAAAGACAATAAACAAAGCTTTGGAAAATAAGGTAATCAGGTCAATCGACACCGGAACTCTCTGACCCAGAGTGTTTGCGAAACAATAAACAAAGCTGGCGTGAGAAAGGTCATGAGGTCAATCGATATAAATAAAAAAGAAGAGAGAAAAGACAGAAAGAGACACAAAAGCGAAATACAGGTCGAGACGGAGTTCTGCAAATCCGTCTCTCCACTAACCTCCACCGCGCTCCGATATTGACATAATAACAAGTGTCTCGTATTCATTTTAACATGAAAATAACTTATTTTATACGACCAAGAGAACTTGACGATCACAGCCCATTCGTATATGTAACGTTGGTTTTACTTTTGATTTATTCATACCATTAAAATTGTGAGGTCTGAGTTTGTGCTTGCTAATTATTTTTTAAATGCTTTTTATTTTTATGTAAGGTTTGTCTAAGTCTAGATGGTCTAGTCTATTATATAAAGAGCAGCTATATGTGTGCATATCCAACTTTTAATCTACAAAAAAAAACACAAAGTTAATATTTTCGTGATCGGCTGAAGAATATCTAACATTTAAAATCATTCAAATACGGTAGTGTTTGAATATATGGTTAAATGGCAGTTTTAGTCATTTAGAACTGCTTTAAAGCTTCACCGCTCACTCATTTCTCGACCAAATTTCAAACAATTATTACAGTTTATAGCTCACCTTCTCAGCTATATTGTGAAAAAAGATTCCGCCAATTTAAAATATAAT